>NW_007381896.1:0-2610 GCF_000475195.1 Diaphorina citri | reverse complement strand
GCCGTATTTAAGGGATTAGGGCGGCCCGCCCCCCACCCTCAGGCTTTATTTTTGCTCCATTGCTAAGTCATACTCCGAAAATTTTGCCTCCCCCCCCCCTCTCCTCAATAAACCTGGATACTCGCTTCGATTTGGGGACGATAAAACCTCCGTCGTTACAGTTTACCTCTATCAAACCTCCTGGAAAATCTGGTGTGAACATCACACGACTTTCCTTATCCTATTGAATGGTGCTTATTTGGGTGTTTTGTTGTAACATTTACAATATCTCTAACCGTTTAGTCGATATAGCTGAAAACCGCCAAAAAACGGTCGAAACCCGCCAAAAAGCAGTCAAAATACCGCCAACAACAGCACCTGTTTTAACCCAAACGTGTTGCATCCTTGTCACATTTGTGAACTACATACCAAATTTCAAGTATCTAGCTTATACCGTTCTCGAGATATTGTTAAATTACACCAAAAACCGCCAAAAAGCGGTAAAATGCCGCCAACCGTTACACCGGTCTTAACCAAAAGTTTCGTGTCGCATCCTTGTCACACTTGACAGCTACATACCAAATTTCTCGAGTTATTTTGTTTACAGACAGACACACAGACACACACACGGACCAATGGCTGAAACTTTGGATTTAGGCTCTAGGGACCTCAAAACGTGTTTTGGTATTAAAAACTGACCATCGAAATTTTGACCCGATTACATTACTTTCCTTCCTATAGGATAAGAAAGTAAAAAGTAACTTACCCTGCCGTTCTCATGATTGCACATATCCCAGACTGGAATCAAAGCGTGAACTTCCGAGTCCTCATTGACTGACGGTACGGCATTCAGTCTCGTCATTACAGTAGAGACGGCCCATCTGTGGAACACAAACAAGCGAAAATTTTACAAATGTATGCTTTTATTACGTAAATATTCGGAAAAAATAAATAAAGAATTATCCTTTAGTCATCCAAGATAAATAACTGTGAAAAATTTCAAGTCGATTGGATCAGAAAAGTGACTATACTAAAAAGTTATTTGGAAGATTTGATCCATACATAAATTTACATCAGGCTTGGTGAGAAGATTTCCTTTTTACTAAAAATTTGAATGTACCTAGGTATTAGGTAAACGTACTAAGTACCGACCAAAATAGATAAAATTACAAAACAACATGTTTTTCGACTTTTTCCCCTTTACCAAAAAAGAAATTACAAGGTATGTACCATTAATGTACCAACATAGATCAATAGATTATAGCTACATATTATAAAACAACGTGTTTTTCAACTTCGTTATCCTTCTTCCTTTCAATCGCTCTCATAATAACTAGATTTATTCACACAGAAAAGTGACTCAAAACTAAAAAGTTATTTGGAAGATTTGATCCATACATAAATTTACATCAGGCTTGGTGAGAAAATTTCCTTTTTACTAAAAAATTGTATCTACCTAGGTATTAGGTAAACGTACTAAGTACCGACCAAAATAGATAAAATTACAAAACAACATGTTTTTCGACTTTTTTCCCCTTTACCAAAAAAGAAATTACGAGGTATGTACCAGCATAGATCAATAGATTATAGCTACATATGTATTATAAAACAACGTGTTTTTCAACTTCGTTTTCCTTCTTCCTTTCAATCGCTCTCATAATAACTAGATTTATTCACTAACAGGATTTACATTTATTTTGAAAATTATACCCATTTTAGCGGTGCTCACAAACAGGACTATTACTTCATTCACTCCCTAAAGGGCCTAAACCCGCTGCAAAAACCAGCCCAAGTTCCGGTCCGAAAGAAATGACGTCACAAACAGGACTATTACTTCATTCACTCCCTAAAGGGCCTAAACCCGCTGCAAAAACCAGCCCAAGTTCCGGTCCGAAAGAAATGATGATCCCCGTTAGCAAAGGAAAGTAAAAAGACTGGTTTCATGAATCAGGTTCATGAAACTGCACCGCGAGAAACACGGCAGATCCGGTTTCTAAAAAAATGACGAGATTTGTTTTGGACCATACCGAGTTATCTCATAGTCCGGGGATGTGGTCACTTTGTCGCGACAAGAAATAACCAATGGAATCATTACTATAACTAAACAGTTCATTCTGGGTTCGATACTTTGCTGCGACAATATTTTCTAATTTTCAGCAAACTTCGTGGCCGAGTGGGTATATAATATTCATACAACGTGTTCAACTTCAACAAAAAAGTGCCCCATAGGAACTACCCGTAAAATCAGTTTTTTGCTCCATAAAAGTCCCCAATCTCTCCTATGGAAATTTTGACGAGTTGTCGCGACAAGAAATAACCAATGGAATCATTACTATAACTAAACAGTTCATTCTGGGTTCGATACTTTGCTGCGTCAATATTTTCTCATTTTCAGCAAACTTCGTGGCCGAGTGGGTATATAATATTCATACAACGTGTTCAACTTCAACATAAAAGTGCCCCACAGGAACTACTTGTAAAATCAGCTTTTTGCTCCATAAAAGTCCCCAATCTCTCTTATGGAAATTTTGACAATGAATCGATTGGTGCAACTTTCAAGACTGTCCGACTTACAGTTAATGAGTTACGGGTTCGAGACTCGGCGAATTCAAATACATGCTATGTCATTTG
>NW_007381895.1:0-10456 GCF_000475195.1 Diaphorina citri | reverse complement strand
TGGAAACCGCATCTTCCTATCTCATCTAGAAGTGGGTTAGAATTAGTATGAGTGAGTGAGTCAGTCAGCCAGTCAGTGAGTCAGTTACACAAGGGGCTGTATATTCTGTTCTATTTACTTAATAACAATAATAATAATAATAAAGTGCGTAACCTGGTTTAAAGAAGTTAAGGCGGATTTAAAAGAAATGAAAATCGACGAACATAGAAAACAGAGCTGTATTCAAACAAAAAAAAGACGCATTCATAGGATTCACAGAAAGAAGAAAGAAAGCAGGAGGAGCAGCATGGACAGAGGAGAGACGAGAACAACACCGAGAGCGCATGAAAATCTATTGGATCCAGAGGAAGGAACAGAATAGGAATAGAAATAGAAGATAGTGCTATCATGTATTTGATTTTCGTGGTCCCTAGTTGGCCAAAAAAAAAATAAAAATAAAAAAAAATAAAGTGCGTGAAGTTAGTGTTCTGTTGTTCGTTTTTATTAATTTAATTTTAATTAGAAAAGAAAGAAACGACGTGCTCAGAGGAATCAAAAATCAAGAAGTGAATTTTATTTATTTTGTTA
This sequence comes from Diaphorina citri, assembly GCF_000475195.1. Taxonomy (NCBI): domain Eukaryota; kingdom Metazoa; phylum Arthropoda; class Insecta; order Hemiptera; family Psyllidae; genus Diaphorina; species Diaphorina citri. The sequence goes on along the minus strand of NW_007381895.1, from coordinate 9,889 downwards.
GAGGTTATGTTTACAAAATGTACTGGAGTATAAAAATACTGGATAACTATTACAACATGCCCCTTTTTTAAAAAAGAAAATAAATAAAATATAAATGGATTAACTAGGTATTAATCTAAGCTTTTCGGTGGAAAAACAATCCTACCAAATTTGGACACTTGGGGGTACTAAAACCTGGGGGAACACTATTTCCTGGCCCAGCACTTAACAACTGTACTCTGTTTCTTCGGAAACTCGCCCCATCTGGGGTGGTGACTATGTAGGAACGTGGTAATTTAGTCTCCTTTGGTGTTTCAACCACCTTTGCAGGAAGCCAATTACTATCAGGGGTCTTTTTAAACATTACAGGTTCAAATAAAGAAAGTTCTGGCAAATCTTTAGCCCCTTTATCATAAACAGTTTTCATTTGGTTAGCTCGAAGTCAAAAAGTATCTTATGATTAACAATGAAATTTAAATCATAAGAAGAAATTCCTACAATAGAAAGAAAAAAGAAGAAATACCTACAATAGCAAATTAATGTTCCCGAAAAGTACTACCTACATGTACTTAGTGGAACATGAAAAGATTGTTGTAAAAAGAAAGCAATCAATAAATCTACTACTACTATCTCTAATTTGTTTCAATTTTTCAGGTGTAACTGACAAGTTCTTAATTAATAGGTTACAATGTACCAATAACTCTGAATCAAGTAAATCATCATTTAAATTGTTACTAGTTTGCACAGGCTTCAATGGTATTCTAGACAAAGTATCTGCTATATAAATCTTTTTTCCTGACTTATAAATACAGTCAAAACTATAGCATTGTAATTTTAACATCAGCCTTTGTAATCGAGTAGGTACTCCACATAAAGGTTTATTAAACAAAGTGACTAAGGGCTTATGGTCAGTTTCTACAGTAACATGTTGCCCGTACACATATTGATGGAACTTGGTCATTGCAAACCAAATAGCATACAATTCTTTTTCAATTTGTGCCCAATTTTGTTGGCTTTCTGTCAGAGCCTTTGAAGCATATGCAATTACATTATTTTTATGCAAAATAGCACAACCTACAGCATCCTTGGATGCATCTGCAGTAACAGTAATTGGTAGTTTAGAATTAAAATAAATTAACACTGGTTTCTTACATAATAAATCTTTCAACATATTAAATTCTTTGGTGTGACACTCTTGCCAGTCAAAAATAACCTCTTTTTTCAAAAGTTTTCTTAAATTCTCTATTTTTTCAGCAAGATTAGGTATGTATGATCCTAAATAGTTAACCATACCCAAAAATCTTTGTAACTCAAGAACTGAACTAGGTATAGGCATATCTTTGATTGCTTGCACTTTGGACTCGTCAACTGAGACACCATTTTTATTGAATACATGGCCCAAATAAGCAACCTGGTTAACACCAAATTTACATTTTTCAATACACACACACACCCTCCCGCTTGCTTTATGGACGATTGAAGAGACCTTCGCTGACCGCCTTGTCTAGAAGTGTTTTGAAGGAGAAGAAAGAGAGTGAGTTCAGGATGGGTAGGGGGAGTGCGTTCCAGAGGTCTATGGAGGACAGGAGGAAGGCGTTGGAGTAGGATTGGGTGTGGTGCCGCGGTTTATCTAGGAGGAGTTCGTGGGATCTAGTGTCTCTGGAACTCACGTCTGTACGAAATTGATACTTTTCGTACAGATAAGGAGGGGAACGGGATTTTAGGAGTTTGTAGAGCACGGAGAGTGTTAGGATACGGCTTCTGTCTTCTATCCTGAGCCTTTGGAGTCTGTTATAGTACGGTGTAATGTGCTCCCGGCGCCTGACATTATATATAAAACGGACACAGGAGTTCTGGGCTCTTTGGAGTGATGTGGAAAGTTCCAAAGTCAGTCCGTGTAACAGGGGAGCACAGTACTCGAATTTGGGGAGGATGAAAGATTTCACTAGTTTTATTTTTGAATTTTGGGAAGTGAAGTTTTTAATACGTTTCAACGTCCAGAGGGTACCGAATACATTTTTTCTGATTCTGGGGACTTCATCGACCCAGCTTAAGGCATTGTCAAATATGATACCCAAATTTCTTGCTGAATCGACCACTTCTACCCTATTGCCATCAACCTCAATGGGGGGTATGGGCAGCGGAAGGTTTATTCAACAAAGTGACTAAGGGCTTATGGTCAGTTTCTACAGTAACATGTTGCCCGTACACATATTGATGGAACTTGGTCATTGCAAACCAAATAGCATACAATTCTTTTTCAATTTGTGCCCAATTTTGTTGGCTTTCTGTCAGAGCCTTTGAAGCATATGCAATTACATTATTTTTATGCAAAATAGCACAACCTACAGCATCCTTGGATGCATCTGCAGTAACAGTAATTGGTAGTTTAGAATTAAAATAAATTAACACTGGTTTCTTACATAATAAATCTTTCAACATATTAAATTCTTTGGTGTGACACTCTTGCCAGTCAAAAATAACCTCTTTTTTCAAAAGTTTTCTTAAATTCTCTATTTTTTCAGCAAGATTAGGTATGTATGATCCTAAATAGTTAACCATACCCAAAAATCTTTGTAACTCAAGAACTGAACTAGGTATAGGCATATCTTTGATTGCTTGCACTTTGGACTCGTCAACTGAGACACCATTTTTATTGAATACATGGCCCAAATAAGCAACCTGGTTAACACCAAATTTACATTTTTCAATATTGAGTTTTAAATTTATTTCCCTCAATTTATCTAACACCAATCTCAACCTCTGATCATGTTCTTGTTTGTCTCTACCATAAACAAGAAAGTCATCTATGAAATTACAAACTCCTGGTATTCTTTCAAAAGCTCTACTTACAATTTGTTGAAATTTCTCTGGAGCTAAACTTAACCCATATGGAAGTCTTAAGAAACGATACCGTCCAAATGGTGTTCCAAATGTGCATAATTTTGAACTACTATCATCTAGTGGTATACTCCAGAAAGCACTCTTTGCATCTAGCACTGAAAATACAGAAGCACCAGCAAGTCTAGATTTCAAACATTCAAAGGTAGGTAAAGGATAAATTGATCTTAAAATACATTTATTTAAGGGACGAGGATCTAGGCATACTCTAATTTGACCATTAGGTTTCTCAACCAACACAACTGAGCTACACCACTCAGTGGGTTCTGTCACTTTACTAATTATACCAGTACTCTCCATACTGTCCAATTCTGCTCGGGATTTCTCCATTAGAGCAAAAGGAATCTTTCTAGGAGGTGTTATTACTGGTTTTGACCCTTCAATGTGACAGTGTTCCTTGAGACAACCTTGACCTGAACACAAATCTTTATATTCATTTTTCACCCACTCATATGATGAGCTTGATGCCTGATCCACAGTACAAGTTAATTTTACTAAATTAAATTCAATACAGGTTACCAATCCTACTAAAGTTACTTGGTCTTCTATTCTATCTATTCTATTATGGGTTTATTTATTTATTATGGGACTGGTTGCTCCTCTCCCAAGAGAGTATGCAATTAACACTGCGACCTCTGTAGATCTATTGTGACCAGTATTTTTTACCCTGGCCTTGATGGAACCTAGAAGTACCCTCACTGGTATATTTCAACCTCCCCAGTTTCTCTAAAATTCACCTGCAGCACCTCTAAAGAGTCCGCATACTCAGGTTTATTCTAGAGAAAAGCTGTGAGTTCATATACTATCCCATTAAGAGGATACCAAGAGGTGCCTAGGCCAGAGAGCTACTTGGGGCCCCCGAACTGAAGGGGTCTAATGAGGGATGAGGGGTTTGATAGGTCTGTTATCCCAAGGCCTTGATGTAACCTAGAAGTACCCTCCCTGGTATATTTCAACCTCCCCAGTTTCTCTAAAATTCACCTGTAGCACCTCTAAAGAGTCGGCACACTCAGGTTTATTCCAGAGAAAATCTGTGAGTTCATCTACTATCCCATTAAGAGGATACCAAGAGGTGTCATCAAGGCCAGAGAGCTAGCTCAGGGCCCCTAAATTGTAGGGGTCAGTAGAGGATACCAAGAGGTGTCATCAAGGCCAGAGAGTTAGTTCAGGGCCCCTAAATCGTAGGGGTCTGATGAGGGATATTCAGGTACATAATTATGTCGTTGTACCCTACTTCCTGAGACGGACTTGACCATAGTCCCATTCAGGTACCCTCAAAAGAGCCAGTGTTATTGTCTGTGGCTTGACAGGGCTGGTTTTGTCTCAGTTTTACGTCCTTCAGCGAGACAAAGTGAAAAAATCAACCATAGCTTCTCTACTATTTATTGTACAATGTAAATTAATTCTACCTAGAATTGGAATAGGTCCTGTAACTGACATTAACCTTGCACTGGTAGGTACAATTTTATTTTCAGAAACATGTAATTTTTTAAATTCACTAAGACACATTACATTAGCTTGGGCTCCAGTATCTAACCTAGCAGGTATACTGTTGTTATTTACAATAATATCAACTTCCCAAGACTTTTTATTTACCTGGTCATTTGCACCTATGAAAAAATCTTCTTGTTCATTTTCATTTTCCATAAGAACACAGGCAGCATCCTTTGCTTTCTTGAACTTGCAACATTTAGCAAAATGATTTGAAAAACCACACTTTAAACACTTTGCACCATACGCAGGGCATTTGTTTCTTGCATGATTGCCGGAACATCTGGTACAATTCTTGATATCATAATGTTGTTGTTGTGGCTTTGACTCCTTGTTTCCTCTTTGTTTGAAACTTTTACTTTTCTTATAATTTATACTCAGACAAGATGACTCACCCGCAGCTACCTGAAGGTTCTCCATATTTAATTTTGATAATTCCAGCCCTTTGGCTTTTTCAAAAACCTTGTTCAGGCTCACTTCCCCTTCCTCCAGCAGCCGCTCTTGCACATGTGACTCCCTGAGACCTGCCACAAACAGGTCACGGACCAAAGATTCACGTAGGGACCCAAATTCACAGGTGAGGGAGAGGTTGGTGAGTGATGTGAAAAATTCGTCTATGCCCTCCTCCGACCTCTGCTTTCTTGTGAAAAACCGGTGTCGAAAAACAGAAAATCCTTCATAACTCCGCCCCTGTTGAAAATCGGATCTGTCCAGATAGCTTTTTCTGGTAGCCCTTTAGGTCCTACATCAACCCTCAAGCGTTGTACAGTCGTTCGCGGGACACCCTGTATACAAATGTTCTTCTTTGGTAAGAAGTATTCCTCATACTTCTTTAGTAATGATGTATGATCAATGTCCTTTATATTAACATTGAATGATTTGAATATATATAAAACTTCTGTCCCCAAGGAGTGCAGCAAAATTGCATTTTTTCGCTCATTTGTCTCGTTAGTAAGTTGGTGAGCCGTCATGTATATTGAGAAAAGCAAGGCCCAATCCCTCCACGCATCAGCTTTGTTGGAGGTGTTGCTAAGCACTAGGGGTCCAACTCCCCCAAATAGACTCTTGTCTTTCCTCGTCTCTGTTTTAATTGACGTTCCTTCCATTTCCGTTAATAATTACCTGACACCATGTTATGTTGTTCGTTTTTTATTAATTTAATTTTAATTAGAAAGAAAGAAACGACGTGCTCAGAGGAATCAAAAATCAAGAAGTGAATTTTATTTATTTTGTTAGAGGTTATGTTTACAAAATGTACTGGAGTATAAAAATACTGGATAACTATTACAACAATAGGTACCTACATAGTTGCACAGAGGGATCTCTTGGATATTTTTCTAGTAGTTTTTTTTTTCTTCTTTTTTTTTTCTTGAAATTTCTTGCCTAATCTCTTGGATATTTTTCTAGTAGTTTTTTTTTTCTTCTTTTTTTTTTCTTGAAATTTCTTGCCTAATCTCTTGGATATTTTTCTAGTAGTTTTTTTTTTCTTCTTTTTTTTTTCTTGAAATTTCTTGCCTAATCTCTTGGATATTTTTCTAGTAGTTTTTTTTTTCTTCTTTTTTTTTTCTTGAAATTTCTTGCCTAATCTCTTGGATATTTTTCTAGTAGTTTTTTTTTTCTTCTTTTTTTTTTCTTGAAATTTCTTGCCTAATCTCTTGGATATTTTTCTATGGCAAAGGCTCAAAAAGATTTTAGGTAAGACAAACAGGTTTGTAGGTATATAGATACAATGAAAATGCAACGTTTACCATTCTTTGAGCTTTGTTTCCTGATCAGCTTCCACCCAGCTAGAGCAGTGCTATCCAAAAGGTAAGTTTTACGAGTAAGGTGTTTTCTATACTGCCGTGCTAAGGGAAAACGCCGTATGTCAAAAAACCCTACTTTCGGGAAATCGAGTTTAAAGATTTCAATCTTTACGGCAAACATACGTTTTTGACATACGGCAACACGTTTCAGTGGTTTTTAAGGGGTTTAGGATAAAGAAAAAAATATAGGATCAAAATTTAGGATCATAGGAACCATTTGGCACCAAAAATCGATTTTCTTGACATACGGCGTTTTCGCTTAGCACGGCAGTATACTTTAGTTAGTTAGAAAGTGCCTAATCTGTCCCGTTTGATATATTAGGTATAACTCTATGTCAGATTTTAAAGAGGTTTGATAGAGGGAACTGTAACTGCTAAGGTCTTATCATCCCGAAAGCGAGAGAAGGAAGACAGGATAGGAGAAAGCCAGCCGTTCCGAGACCGAACCTTATCTGTTTAGGATAAAATCCACCCAGCGCAGAAATCGAACCGGCGACCTAGCGCTTACAAGGTAGACGCGCTACCTTCCAAGCTAACTACTAGGCTGTCAGTTTCTTATTGGTTTTTGAGTTTCGGCTTGACCCAAGATTTAAGAACTTCGTGGAGACTCTTTTTCTCGGTGAGACCGATTAGTAAACCGATTAGATAGAATAGTAAATCGCTTAGATAGATTAGTAAATCGCTTAAATAGATTAGTAAATCGCTTAGATAGATTAGTAAATCGCTTAGATAGATTAGTAAACCGATTAGCTAGAATAGTAAACCGATTAGATAGAATAGTAAATTGTTTAGATATAGATTAGTTAACCTTAATTATTTTATGACATAGGAGCACGAAATAGCAGAAGGTTCCGGGTTCGATTTTTCAGAGATAATAAACCAATGCAGTTCTACATATGTAGATACTTATTTTATGACATAGGAGCACGAAATAGCAGAAGGTTCCGGGTTCGATTTTTCAGAGATAATAAACCAATGCAGTTCTACATAGATAGTGTAGCTACCCCATACATAACGTCCCCACCCCAAACGTAGGTAGGCACTTCAATAAATTAGTTGGACTGTTACCTACCCACAGTTGGGTTTTTCGGCCCTACGTTCCCACCAACAGCGTGAGATAGGTGCCATGCCTCTCTCACGGACATGGAAAGCAAAGCAAGCCCTACGTTTAAAATATCAGTAGGTTGAAACCATGAAAATGAAAACTCTCTTACCTTTTAAGCAAATCCTTCACATTTTCTCTCACAAATGAGCTCTGATCTCGAAATTTGTCGCGATGACCTATGAACTCAAAGCGAGAAAGTTTTAGATAACACTTCAGTCGTTAATTTAAGACCGGTTTTAGCGTCATCTATGTTAAGCTACGCCGAGCAAGGCCAATAAATGGATGGGTGACTTGAGCCTTATATTGGGAATAAAGGGAGAACGGGCTCTAGTCTTGATTTTAAATCATTACATGAAAGTAAAATCAAAAAATCAAATCAAGAATTATAATAATAAACTGAATATTAAACAAATTAGGTAGGTACAAAGATATTCTTTAACCATGATCGAATAAACTACGGGCAAAAAAATTCCCGGAGGGACGGGCCCAGCTTGTTTACTAAAAAAACCTGTTTAAATGGGAAAATTGAGCCTCTAAAAGTGGGAATGACTTTTTCTAGATACTCGGTACGGAGCCTCTGTAAGTGGGAGAGGTTGCCATTTTCCCTGGTCCGGAGCTTTCTGCGGACCTCTGTAAGTGGGAATTTGTAGGAAAGCATAGTATTCTGATAACTGGAAAAAAAAATCGTGACCCCTTCATTTTTTACTAAAAAAACCTGTTTAAATGGGAAAATTGAGCCTCTAAAAGTGGGAATAACTTTTTCTAGATACTCGGTACGGAGCCTCTGTAAGTGGGAGAGGTTGCCATTTTCCCAGGTCCGGAGCTTTCTGCGGACCTCTGTAAGTGGGAATTTGTAGGAAAGCATAGTATTCTTAATAACAGATTCCTCTTCCTCCAAACCAGTGTTCACATTTAACCATATAAGTGGGAATAGGAAAATGGCAACCTCTCTAAGTGGGACACTTTTTAACTGGGAAACCTGGATAAGTGGGAAAAAATTGGCGGTCCCTTGGATTCCCACTTAGACAGGTTCGACTGTATTATGAGCTGGATATCTTCGTATAAGTTTCTATAGGTTTAGTTTGCGTTTCTTGCATATCATCAGGAGAACGGTATGGGAAAAATATTAACTGTGGGAGTCTAATTTAACATCAGTCAGAATTGTTAACTGATGGTATCTGATAGTTTCTGAAGTAATTATGTACTTATCAATAGGTCAGTTTTATTTTGTTGATGATGAGATTTTTTGAAAGGGGGGGTATGGGAAAAATATTAACTGTGGGAGTCTAATTTAACATCAGTCAGAATTGTTAACTGATGGTATCTGATAGTTTCTGAAGTAATTAATAATTATGTACTTATCAATAGGTCAGTTTTATTTTGTTGATGATGAGATTTTTTGAAAGGGGAAAAAAAGAAGAGAGAGAAGTAGGGAGGTGAAAAGGTGAAATAATTAAAAATCACCAACTTCGACAGTTAAATTTTTGCATATTATCCTGCTGGAAAAGGGCATTCTTAAAGAGAAAGGACTTTTCGTCCCAAAATCAAAGAGAGAAGGATGACAGGCTAGAAGAAAGCCAGTCGTTCCGAGAACGAAGTACAAACTTTATTATTATTAATATTCTTTTTTGAATTAATAAAAGCTCCTTTTTGGGTAGTTAAAAATTCTCCCATTAGTGAAACCTCCCATTAAGTCACTGCTGAAATCCATCATCAGCCTTAGTTGAAGATTTTCGGGATTTCTCATTTCAGATTCGCGTGGGGGACAACGAAGATCTTTTGGCTCCCAACTATAAAACCCTGGCAGTTCTGAAAGAGGCTAGAAAATCTGGCTGTAACACCTACATCATTGTGATGGCCAATGGGGACCAACTAGGGAGACTGCTGAAATTTGGGGACAGGTTGGTAACTTACATTGCAATACCTACCCCAGCAAGTCCTGGTTTAGACCGTCCGGGACGAAGGCTTTCCTCCTATCTTGACTTCCTTCTCTCTTTCCTTTCAGGACGATTAACAGTTACATAGGTAATTAGGTATCCCTCTATCAAATCTATTGAAAAAAAAAAAAAAACTTTACCTACTCTTCTTGGTGGCGTAGTGGTGAAGATCAAAGCCGAGGTATGGAATTTTATCCTCATTTATTTCAGAATTTGACCACACATTAATGAATCTTTAGGGCTTAGGTGGTAGAGCGCGTCGTGCGTTTACCTTTCTCTCAAGAGTCTATTATTATCCACTTCATTGCTTCGTATCCACTCGTAAAATTTACAGCCAAAACCAAATGTCAGCCTAAAAACGATCACCCTAGGGCTGATTGAGGGCTGACGAAAAACGCTGACCCGTCTAACACGGGAAAAGGCGAAGAAGAAGATCTACTTCTTTGCCTGGGACATTATCTTCATCATTTCCTTGGAAAAAAAGAAGAGAGAGAAGTAGGGAGGTGAAAAGGTGAAATAATTAAAAATCACCAACTTCGACAGTTAAATTTTTGCATATTATTCTGCTGGAAAAGGGCATTCTTAAAGAGAAAGACTTTTCGTCCCAAAATCAAAGAGAGAAGGATGACAGGCTAGAAGAAAGCCAGTCGTTCCGAGAACGAAGTACAAAC
>NW_007381894.1:5273-10460 GCF_000475195.1 Diaphorina citri | reverse complement strand
TACCTCAATTTCTCCACTTGCCCATGAGTCCTACCGCAATCTCCGAGCATTGACCTCGTCGGCACGTGTCACTTTATGAGGGAAAAAATAATTCCACAAGTTCATTTGATATTGCTTTATTAAGACGAGAGTCAAATTTTTGCGCATCGGGTTCGGGGAGGCAGCTGGCAACAGGCGGAGAAGATTAAATTTACTGATGTGGAAACATTTGTTCAAATAAAGTTTCTTTTCTTTAAAATTGCTTTCGAGCCGTTTTCTGTCTCATCAGACGACTCTGAGTCATAGCTTCTTAATTATGTAGGTACTACACTTTGCATTAATTGCAATACCGCAAAAACATCAAAAGTTCACCTAAACCTCTTGAAAATTTACGTTCGCCCTCAATAGATTAAAATAATTTGAATTCCTGGTCTCCTATCAGAAAGCATGCGCGTGTGGATTCAATTTCCATAACTGCAACCACTTACCTTCCATCATCTTATCAGGAACCGACATACATATTCGCATTTCTAAACCTATATTCGCTAAATTCCATTGTAGAAGACACGAGGCTTGATCTCGTTTTCCTTCACGTCATTCCCCTTTCACCCATGGATCCTACATTACACCTTGCCTTCACAAGTCCTACCTCAATTTCTCCACTTGCCCATGAGTCCTACCGCAATCTCCGAGCATTGACCTCGTCGGCACGTGTCACTTTATGGGAGAAAAAATAATTCCACAAGTTCATTTAATATTGCTTTATTAGGACGAGAGTCAAATTTTTGCGCATCGGGTTCGGGGAGGCAGCTGGCAACAGGCGGAGAAGATTAAATTTACTGATGTGGAAACATTTGTTCAAATAAAGTTTCTTTTCTTTAAAATTGCTTTCGAGCCGTTTTGGTGGGATTTAAAGAACGAAAAATTCCTTGTTCAAATTACGTTTTACATGTTGTTTCACGGTTTTTTAGTGCTTCAAAGGGCTTTCTAGGTTCTAGGGCTTGTAAGAGGTCATATCGATTATCTATTCTGTAGCCTCTTTGCCATTTTCTGAAATTAAACCTTTTTATAAAGTCCTTATACTCTTGGGAGTACATACAGCATGTCATAATGTTCTTTGCATAACAACCATTATGTTCAGATAATTACCTAGATTAAAACTATAGTCGTAAATTCTTAATAAAAATTATCTATTTTGGGGTGTTTTCTATATTACAAAGGCTCTGTCTGAATTGTTCCAGACAGCAATCAACAATGTCAGAAAAGTCGTGATGATCACCAATGTATAGAATTCTAGATTCTAGAACCATTGATAGGCATTTGAGGAAAAAGGAGAAGCAGAAGGTGAAGTTGACTGGACTAGCAATATGTTTTCTCTATGGGTTATGGGTACCTCATTCACGAAACAAAGAGAGTTTTCCACAGAAATCCGTCCATGTTGCCTCACGAAAAAGGCCTCCAGCCCAACAGTTCAATGATCTTTCACAGGCAAAAGAGAAAAGGCCGTGTGCACAAAAGCGTGTAAGCTGACGGTGGTAAGGCACACAAAAGTGTCTGGAGGGGCAGGAAAAAAATTTAGGCCTTAAAAATATCGACCTCAATGTTGAGTAGGCAGAATTTTTTTTGTTCCCTCTTCAACCCTCTTTCTTCCCCTTTCTCCTTCTCTATATCCTATCCGCTCTTGGGAAAAATATCCTAACATTGAATGTTCCCAGGGATGGAAAACTTGAACTCTTGGGTCTGGAAGACTGACGCTCGATTCCCGCTCCGTTTACGCACGATAAACTCACGGTGCAGTCACAGTCAAATATTTTTGACATCTACCTATGTACCTACACCTACACATGAGCAACCATCATTCAGGCTTCAGTTATTTTGAATTACCATTCAAAGGGGTATGCGTATACAGATTGTGGGATGATTAGGTACTATTGTCTTCTTGTACCTATGTATATCCAACCATTTACAAAAGAATGTGTGCAGAGTTTGAAAACGCAACTGTCACCTTGATCAAGTGATTTGGTTGCCTTGTGTAGGCTCTTTTCTCTCATTCCACTGAAATTCTTTGATCTTGCCTACTTTATATGGGTCCCACACAATGTCGATCGAAATCGGTGGACTGTAGCAAAGACCTATCTTCAGTTTTATTAGCCGTCTCTAATGGATGCCACGGTTTTCAGCCTTTGAGCCAAGCCTGTATATCTTAACTTCAAAACCTCTCCCGCATTTCCTCATCATCTACTCTATGGGAGTTTGAGAACCTCTCTCTCTTTCTCTTCCTCTTCCTCTCTCTCTTTCTCTTCCTCTTTCTCTCTTTCTCTTCCTCTCTCTCTCTTTCTTTTCCTTTTTGCTCCATTTCTCTCTCCTCTCCTCACCTTCTTTCTCTCTCTCTTTCCCATCACTCTCCTTTTTAGCCATCTCTATCTTTCTCTTTTCTCTAGCCCTCTCTTATTTCTCTCTTTCCTTTTCAGCCCGTCCTTCCTTTATTATTACGGTAGTAATAAAAAGGTATAAGGGACGGGCTATTGTATTCGCTTCGGTGTCGTCTGTCGGTCGGTCTGTCTGTCTGTCTGACCCCATAGAAGGACTTATCCAAACCTGGTCGACCTATATATCAAATTAAACTGGTTTTGGGGGGATTTTTTTTTCACATTTTCTCACACAGATGAGCTCTGATCTCGAAATTTGTCGCGACGACCTATGAACTCAAAGAGAGAAAGTTTTAGGTAACACTTCAGTTGATCATTTAAGACCGAATTTAGCGTCACCTATGTTAAGCTACGCCAAGCAAGGCCAATAAATGGATGGGTGACTTAAAGGAATAAAGGGAGAACGGGCTCTAGGTCTTGATTTTAAATCATTACATGAAAGTAAAATCGAAAAATCAAATCAAGAATAATAATAAACTGAATATTAAACAAGGTAGGTACATAGGTACTGATTTTCTTTAATCACGATCGAATAAACTACAGGCTAAAAAATTCCCGGAGGGACGGGCTTGTTCTTTTTTCTCTCCATCTTCTCTTTTCACCTCTCATTCTCCGTTTTCCTCTCTCTTTCTCTTTTCCCTCTGCTTTTTTTTTTCTTTTAATTCTCTCTTTCCATCTTTCAAATTCTCTCTCTCCTTTTCCTCCTCCTCCTCCTCTCTCACAGTCTCTCTCTCTCTCTCTCTCGTCTCCTTCCACTTTATTTTACTTTATTGCAGGCATTTTTCCGTCTTGTTTTTATTGACCTTTGCTCTTTTTGGTCACGGGAGGGGCTCTCCAGCGTTTCAGCTTGGACATATTTTCGGCGTTTTATAACGTGAAGTACGGACTTGAGTTGAAGCTTGAATGTATTAGTGGAGATGTCAAGTGAGGCTCCTTAGACTACTTGACATCTACGTCTTCAGACTGAGGATGGAAGGCATACCTACAGAAAAATAATTAGGTAGTAGGACTTAAGTAAATGTCTAATAACATACTTACCTAATAACAATAAGGGAATGGAGCTTAATGGATTCCTTAGATCCTTAGAAAATAATAAGACCTGAGTAGAGAACAATTTATTATGAACATAAGGATCAACTTTACCACAAAAAGTAGGCCAACATGATAGAAACCCCTGAACAGATAAATCAATAAGGTGACTATAAAATATTAGTGTGTTATTTAGCAACATTTGGATTGTGTCATACTAGTTCTTGGATCTCAGCAACCGCTGATAATTATGACGACTGTAGCAAATTTTCTTTCAACCTTGCAAAAAAAAAAAAAAAAAAAAAAAAAAAAAAAAAAAAAGGGTGCTACGAATAAACAAGATATGAACATTCTTGTTTCCTTTTTTTATGGTCTTTTTTTGCGGCGCGGCGTTTAATCAACGCTTCCTCCGAGATTTTTTCCTCAAGACGCAAAATAAATCTCGTGATGAAAAGCACAAGGAAAAACCAGTTTATGCACTGCATACGCGGGAGATATACGACCAGCTTAAGTTTTATGTTCGGTGCAGTACTTTAGGCATAATAACAGGTTTTGGAACTTTTTCTCAAGATAAACCGTTCTTAGGCCTTGCAAGATTGGTCTGGTATTTGAGATTTGTCTGGATCGCCAAGAATATAATTAACTGACTCCGCGTGATTCAGTCCATCACGATAACTTGGCCTGAGCTGCCTAATAGTGAATTCTCTAAGCAAATTTCAAGGCGCACATCTGAAGCATTTAAGTGTAGATTTGTTGGTTCAGGAAGGTAAAATATTGGTATGGCACCTAATTAAACTAGGGCTATGGCTGTATGCTGCATTAACCTTTTCGGCTTTTTCAAATGAGCGAGACCGAAATCTAGGGTTTCTTTTAAGGAGAGAATCAAGCTAATGGTATGGAATGCAAAACGTTTAGACATATTTGTGAACTTGAATTTCCAAGTTTCCCGAATGTCTGGGGCAGTAATCTAGTCCGAAGTCTGAGTAGCAAATGTACACAAATAGAATCTGTCCATTGGTTGATGATTAGACGGCAACCACCTTCGAGCAGGCGCTGAGCACTTGTTTCTTCTTGTTCGCCTTTGGGAACTTCATCAGCTAGAGCATAAGCTCAGACAGCTCAGGTGGGCTGTCTAATGTCCGCGACAGGCCGGCTTTGACAAGCATGTGTGAAGCGTGTGTGGCGGGCATAAATAAGGTTGTGGTAAGTTGCGGGCGTTGCAGAATTTTTTCGGAAAAAGGGAAAAATTTTGAGTTTTCTTCAATTAAAATTTACTTTTTTCTTTGAATGAGAAAAAACTTTTCTTGAAAAGTCCCTTAAGAGGCCACACAACTTGCAATTCTTTCATACTGCTTTTTTTATCAATTAAATAATCCCCGTTTCCCAAATTAATCCGTTCCAAGAAAAGTCCCCCCTTTTTTTTTTTTTTTAAAGCCCCGTCCCCTTCCCTTTTTATTAAATAAAATTAGCAAAAAATAGTTTTGAATTAATTAAAAAGGGTTGTTAAGTCTGGCTTTGAGGGAACTTTTAAATAAAACAGAGAAGTAAGATCAAGCGTCCCTTAGTCCTTTTAAGGGGAACTAATTAAAGCAAAGGGGAGAAGACGAGTCATAAATTTTCCTCAAGCGCTTATTTAAAAATATCCCAAATACGCGAAAGGTTTTTTTGTTGAGTTCTGCGTAAGGGCATCCCACTCGGAAAAAATTTTTGTTCTGAGGCCAAAAAAACCAAAGTTGGGGCCTTGCAAACC
>NW_007381894.1:0-4540 GCF_000475195.1 Diaphorina citri | reverse complement strand
GCCATTCAACCAAAAAAGATTTCATAAAGATACTAATTTTAGTTCTATTACAAATATTAATTGCCGGCAAATATTAAAAGATCTTAATGTATCAAAGAAAGTTAAATTAATGGACGCATTTAAATGATATTTCACCTTTTTTAATTTTAATATAAAATAAAATAACAATTATTTTAATATTCATTTTATAAAACTAAATATTATTAATATTTTAAATAAAATAAGAAAATTATGATTATTAACAATTATAATCAAATTTTAATGAAGAAATTTACTAGGTACATATAGCCTACTGATTTTCTTTAATCACGATCGATAACTACAGCGCTAAAAAAATTTCCGGGAGGGACGGACCCAGCTGTTTCTTTCCATCTTCTCTTTTCACCTCTCATTCTCCGTTTTCCTCTCTCTTTCTCTTTTCCTCTGCTTTTTTTCTTAATTCTCTCTTTCCATCTTTCAAATTCTCTCTCTCCTTTTCCTCCTCCTCTCTCGCAGTCTCTCTCTCTCTCCCTCTCTCGCGGTGCGCTCTCGTCTCCTTCCGACTGTGTATTGTTTGGACTTGGTATTGCAGGCATTGTTTCCGTTCTTGTTTTTATGTGACCTTTGCTCTTTTGGTCACGGGGAGGGGCCTCTCCAGGCGTTTCAGTCTCTGGCATATTTTCGGCGTTGTATAACGTGAAGTACGGACTTGCAGTTGAGCCTCTTGAACTGTATTATGGAGATTGCAAGTGAGGCCTCCTTAGACTTACTTGACATCTACGGTCTTCAGACTGAGGATGGAGGCATACCTACAGAAAAATAATTTAGGTAGTAGGGACTTAAGTAAATGTCTAATAACATACTTACTTAATAACAATAAGGAATGGACCTTAATGGATTCCTGTAGAAAATAAACAGACCTCAATAGAGAACCAATTTATTATGAACATAAGGATCAACTTTACCACAAAAAGTAGGCCAACAAGATAGAAACCCCTGAACAGATAAAATCAATAAGGTGACTATAAAGTATTATGGTGTGTTATTTAGCAAACATTTGGATTGTGTCTTACTAGTTCTTGGATCTCAGCAACCGCTGATAATTATGACGACTGTAGCAAATTTTCTTTCAACCTTAAAAAAAAAAAAAAAAAAAAAAAAAAAAAAAAAATCAAGGTGCTACGAATAAACAAGATATGAAACATTCTTGTTTCCTTTTTTTATGGTCTTTTTTTGCGCGCGGCGTTTAATCAACGCTTCCTCGAAGATTTTTTTCCTCAAGACGCAAAAATAATCTCGTGATGAAAAGCACAAGGAAAAACCAGTTTGATGCACTGCATACGCGGGAGATATACGACCAGCTATAGTTTATAGTTCGGTGCAGTACTTTAGGCATAATAACAGGTTTTGGAACTTTTCTCAAGATAAAGTCTCTAGGCCTGCAAGATTGTCTGGTATTTGAGATTTGTCTGGATCGCCAGAATATAATTACTGACTCCGGTGATTCAGTCATCACGATAACTTGCCTGAGCTGCCTATAGTGAATTCTCTAAGCAAATTTCAAGGCCACATCTGAAGCATTAAAGTGGTAGATTGTTGGTTCAGGAAGGTAAAATATTGGTATGCACCTAATTAAATAGCTATGCTGTATCTGCATTAACCTTTTCCTTTTTCAATGACGAGACCGAAATCTGGTTCTTTTTAAGGAGAGAATCAACTAATAGGTATGGAATGCAAAACGTTTAGCCTTTTCCTTTTTCAATGACGAGACCGAAATCTGGTTCTTTTTAAGGAGAGAATCAACTAATAGGTATGGAATGCAAAACGTTTAGACCCAACTATGTACATATTTGTGAATTGAATTTCCAAGTTTCCGAATGTCTGGCAGTAATCTAGTCCAGTCTGAGTAGAAATGTACACAAATAAATCTGTCATGTTGAATGATTAGACCAACACCTTCGAGCAGCCTAGGACACTTTTTCTTCTTGTTCCCTTTGGAACTCATCAGCTAGACATAGCTCAGACAGCTCAGGTGCTGTCTAATGTCCGCCGACAGGCGGCTTGTCAAGCATGTGTGAACGTGTGTGGCGGGCATAATAATTTGTAAGTTCCGTTGCAGAATTTTTCGGAAAAGGGAAAAATTTTGAGTTTTCTCAATAAATACTTTCTTGAATGAGAACTTCTGAGTCCTAGAGGCACTTGCAATCTTTCATACTGCTTATCATAAATACATCCGTCCAATAATCTCCAAGAAAGTCCTTTTTTAGCCCGTCCTTCCTTTATTAAATTACAATAGTAATATTAAAAGGTTAGTCTGGCTGAGGGACTATAAACAGAGAGTAGATCAGCGTCTAGCTAGGGGACTATAAACAGGGAGAAGACTAGTCTAAATTTCCTCACGCTATATCAATAGCGAAGGTTGAGTGCGAAGGGCATCCCACTCGGAAAATTTTGTTTGAGCCAAAACCAGTTGGCCTCAAAGCGATCACTCTAAAGCTGATTGAGAGGCTGACGACAAACGCCGACCCCATCTAAACATGGGAAAGGGCGAAGAAGAAGAAGCGCGCGGCGCGACCTTAAACAAGGGAGCGCGAAGCGCGACAATATGTACAACCCCGCGAATCCCCGAGAGCGCGACCGTATACGCAACCTCCCGAACACGCAGTGCGAGTAATAATAGTACATAGGTACTAATTTTCTTTAACCACGATCGAGTAAACTACGGGCTAAAAAATTCCCGGAGGGACGCGCCCAGCTTGTTTCGATACCACAAATCACTGATGAGAGTGATCAGATGGACAGTTTGAAGATTTTAAAGGACAACTTCATTGTGATTGATGGTAACACTTGCATGAACTTTTCGGACAAAAACCCGTCCAGGCATAAGCATATTTACACATAAGGCATCAGTTTCTTTTCTCTCTCCTCTCTCTCTCTCTCTCTCTCTCCAAGTTTCACAACCTCTTGTATTGAAATTGAAATCAAATTTGGCACACATCTCCGGTGCGAACAATTTTTTCTTTCAGTAAAAAAAAAAAAAATCTAGAACCGGTCCCGTGACGGCGTGACTCCCACTCAAAGTTTGGGTGCCACAATGTCATCTCAAGCTGCGAAGAATATGAAACTAACTGCATACTAATTGCGAACCAAATGACTTTTTGGAGACTAATTACAGTTCAAGATGAAAAGTACCTTTATTTTATTTTGGTTGGTTGTGGGGGTCAGATTTTGGTTGGTTGTGGGGGTCGACTCAGTCGAGGTCATGCAAAGCACGGGTCTACGGGAGGCAGATTGGGAAGACAGGACAAACCATTTGCCACCTATGTATAGGTATGAAAGGAATACCTATAGTTAACTATTGTCCAGGTCAGTCTCCACTGGTCAAGGTTCAGAACTATCAGTAAAATAAATTTCAATAAATAACTAATCAAATTATTCAATAATTTCTAGAAATATAAAGAACGAAATAGTCAGAGCAGCTACAACTGAGCTAGGCTATTCTGATCGTGGCGCGACTACTAATTTAGTTAATAATGTGTTTATGATAGGACCTAACACAATCAGTCTGAACCTAAAATAATAATAATGCTAATACTGAGAGCAGAGCAGTGACTGACTCCGCGCAAAACATTGCTCGTGTGTGCGTGAGTGAGCGAATACCCCTCCTACTATTGCAAAAAACACTTCGCCAAGGCTAAACACGAACATTTTTTTGCAGACGGGACTCTGACATCAGTAGTATGCAGACGATAAACCAAGTACCATAGACCACAGCGGCCAACACAAAAGTGCATCCTAGCGAACCTCGGCACTTGGGCAAATTTTCATAGGAAATTTTTTCCTCCCGATCAATAAAATTTTCGCTGTCGCTCGTTTGTCGAATGAATGTTCGCGCCCGCCACCGCCGTCTGTTAGTTATTTTGTTTTGGATTTTATTTTGACGGATTCTCGTGTGCGCGACTGCCAGTCGAGAGTCGACCGGCAACCTTTCAACAAGCCGGTTGTGTCGGACTTACTTCTAAATGTGGGAGCCTGTGTTCGTTTTCATGTAGCAAGGTAAGACATTTTTTATTATCATTTTTTGATAACACTGTAAATACTTTTTCCCCGAAAAACTAAACATTGCCTGAACTGCTTCTAATTTCGAGAAATAAATTGCATCTGCTCGTAAGAAAATTTGACGTCACTTTCTCTTCGTAACGAAATACTCGCTGAAAAAGTTTGTAAATTATTGTATTTTTGGTTAAATTTACGTAATTTGTGTTCAAAAAAAATATAATAAAAAAATCGCGTTTGAGTAGATGAAATTTAGATTTCACAATGTTTTATAGGTCAAGAATTTTAATTATACGGATAGTGTAGGTATCTATTATACCTATTACATTCAAAATTCAAATAAAATTTTCCTAACTACCTACCTAGGTGGCTTTGCAAAAAACTAGACATGTGACATTGAATCCATCATGTGTTTTGAAACCGGTCATTTTTCAAAGACCTTAGTGAGTATTTTATTTGACCTATAGGTTTTAGTTACCCATAGGCAGAATATAAAATAAAATTC
>NW_007381893.1:5145-10461 GCF_000475195.1 Diaphorina citri | reverse complement strand
GAGGAGAAGAAGAAGAAGAAGAAGAAGAAGAAGAAGAAGAAGAAGAAGAAGAAGAAGAAGAAGAAGAAGAAGAAAAAGTCGTAAAAAAACTCCTTAGCTATAGGTATATTATGTTATTTCGTCTGGTCGCTACTCTTCGTGTGCTTTTGGATAAAGCTTACGTGGGACTGGTCCCGGATGCTGTTCCGAAGTAAGTTGAGAGATTAATTTCCGTGTCCACTTCTCAAATAAGTCGCATACCTACATAAAAGAAGACGAAGAAGAAGAAGAAGAAGAAGAAGAAAAAGTCGTAAAAAAACTCCTTAGCTATAGGTTTAATGTATATTATGTTATTTCGTCTGGTCGCTGCTCTTCGTGTGCTTTCATGATTTGCTGATAGTCTAAAAATAAATTTTCATTTTGCTTATTTTTGATTGCTTTTTCTTCCAGGGTGTACGAAAACATTGGAACCTCAGCTGGCTTCAGTGGATGCATCAGGAAATTCAAAATCGGAAGACACATCGTAAAGCTCCACATAGGATTGGATAATCTGGTGGAAAGTGCTCAAAATATCGAAGAATGTGAGCTCTTTTTCTTCCAGGGTGTACGAAAACATTGGAACCTCAGCTGGCTTCAGTGGATGCATCAGGAAATTCAAAATCGGAAGACACATCGTGAAGCTCCACATAGGATTGGATAATCTGGTGGAAAGTGCTCAAAATATCGAAGAATGTGAGCCCTCAATTCAGTAACGCCTTGTAACCGTGTGGTTAAAAACATTGACTTGACCTAGAAGTCTCCGGTTCGAACTCCGAATGGACCAGACTTTTCTGGAGAATTTTTTCTGTGGTGTGCACAGTCAGTCTTATTCCATAAGTCTACCTATTCATAAAAATATGTGTTGTATTACCTACCTATTCTTATTTGTAACTGAGAATAAAATTCTTATCGCATTTTCAACAAGCCCACCTACCGATTTCTATTTTTTTTTTTTAAACTTATCGATAATAGGTTTGTAAATTTGATACCTTCTGGTGAGTTCCAGTAGTGGTGCAGTTAGCACACACCTACCAATGTACTAAATCGGAGAACTTTCAAATCTTTCCTTGTATGAAAAAGAATGTCCAACATGCATACCTGTCCATGAGCCATGGAGTTTGGTTAGCGCTAATACGCATACCTGCCGAATACAAAAAGATTCGTTCACACTACCTCTGTGCGTGCGAGCAATAGTTCTCTGTGGTGTTGGTGTTTATAAAACGCGAATTTCTAAAAAGTAAAAAGTGGTGAAGAAATGACCCTGTTACTGCAAAGTTTTAACGAGAAAATTAATTATTTAATAAATATACTGTAACCTTTTAATTTTAATTCCTTTTTAAATCAAATTTCAAGTCTGTACAAACCCTTAGATGTTAACTTTTCAAGGAAAATGCCGTTTGTTGAAATGACAACAAATGGGAAAGCTGATGATAGTGATTTCTTCTCTCTTGTTGATAAGAAGCCCATCGTCACTTGTAAGTTTCTAATCTATTAATTTAATTGACTCAAAGCTAAAAGCTAGTAATGTTGTCTAGGGGCTACGTTTCTCTTCTTTGACAGATTCCATCCTTTGATGTTATTCAGCAGTTCAGTAGAACATGTTTATCAAATGTTCCATAGATCTTACGATGATATCAAAGAGCTGTCAAAGCCCATCGTCACTTGTAAGTTTCTAATCTATTAATTTAATTGACTCAAAGCTAAAAGCTAGTAATGTTGTCTAGGGGCTACGTTTCTCTCCTTTGACAGATTCCATCCTTTGATGTTATTCAGCAGTTCAGTAGAACATGTTTATCAAATGTTTCATAGATCTTACGATGATATCAAAGAGCTGTCAAAGTACCTACCTATTGAATATTATCAAATGTCAAGCTATTGAAGCTGAGTGTGCCTGTATTACAAGTCCTGAACTAATGACCTTAACAATAATTTAATCAGAATATCATTTGAATACAATAGAGGTACTGGGGGGAGGATTGAGGTTCTGCTATAGATTCAAGGCAAATAGAATGAGGTTTTATCAAACACTAGGATAATAATATGTATGAACATGGTTTACTGGGACTTGGGCAAAAGTATTTTATAATTCTGAAATAAAATGGCAATAGACAAAATTTCTTTATTAATTAAGTAGATGCTGGAGTCTAAGATCTATTTCTCAGTCTAGAGTCCATTGTGATAAATCTGTTGAGAACTAATGACCTTAACAATAATTTAATCAGAATATCATTTGAATACAATAGAGGTACTGGGGGGAGGATTGAGGTTCTGCTATAGATTGAAGGCAAATAGAATGAGGTTTTATCAAACACTAGGATAATAATATGTATGAAAATGATTTACTGGGACTTGGGCAAAAGTATTTTATAATTCTGAAATAAAATGGCAATAGACAAAATTTCTTTATTATTTAAGTAGATGCTGGAGTCAAAGATCTATTTCTCAGTCTAGAGTCCATTGTGATAAATCTGTTGACTAATGTATTGAGAATTTTTTGAACAAAGCAATTAGCACAATTAAAATTTTAGGTACGCTAATCTTCAATATTGATTCCATTTTTGTTTTATTTTCTTAGATGCTGGAGACAAAGATCTGTTTCTCAGTTTAGAGGCTACTGTGATTCAAAGTCTTCCTCAAGAAGCCACAGAATGGAGGAGATCGTATGGGCGAGCAATCAAATCAATTCAAATATCGGGCAAATTCATTCCGTTCTCAGAAGACAAATTGCCTGTGGATGGAGATTGGAATATTATTGATCAGCCTGTATTCCATACTTACTGGACTCAATGTACAGTAAGTACCTATGCATTTGATAAATGTTGAATTTCAATCATCTGATAATGATTAATTTCAACCATTTGACAATATACGTAAGTTATGTTTAGATGATTTTTATAAGAATACATAACCATTACAATGGTTTTTAAGCCTACAGTCAAATATGTTAGGTGTGATAGGTACAGTCTGTACCTACACAGGCCTACACTTTGCTAACTCAATGCAGGTTTCCCTATTTGACTAGACAAATTGCCTGTGGATGGAGATTGGAATATTATTGATCAGCCTGTATTCCATACTTACTGGACTCAATGTACAGTAAGTACCTATTCATTTGATAAATGTTGAATTTTAATCATCTGATAATGATTAATTTCAACCATTTGACAATATACGTAAGTTATGTTTAGATGATTTTTATAAGAATACATAACCATTACAAAGGTTTTTAAGCCTACAGTCAAATACGTTAGGTGTGATAGGTACAGTCTGTACCTACACAGGCCTACACTTTGCTAACTCAATGCAGGTTTCCCTATTTGACTTAAGTAAATGCATAGTTGTTTCTCTACTTGACTAGGTACTTAAGTACAGTGTTACTAAAACTTTCTCAATCCAAGATGGGTGTGTCATATTTAGAAATCAACCTGCTCATAGCTTGTGCAACAGTGAATAAACAAGAACTGATTTCAATTCAATTTTACTTGTTCCCAGGAGTTGGAGTACAAACAAAAGTTCAGATATGACATTGAGAAATGGATGAAAAAACTGACCGAGAGAAATATTTCAGACTGGCTTATCATTCTGGTGGAGACATATGACTTCAGAAAACACAATAAGCTGTTACCCAGGACAACAGTGTTGGATAAAATTAGAAATGATCTAGGATCAAAAAATGCTGATCGGTATGAAAATTTACTCTTGATAAGAATTTATTATTTTGTATCCTTCTCTAGATTACAAATTCAAGTAGGCAGGTACTTGCCATAGGTAGGTGGATCATTTGCCATAAAAAAACTGGTAGTTTTTCAAGTATTTCGAAATATTTTCCTGTTTTGTTTATAGAGGCAAAAAAAAAAAAA
The DNA here is from genome assembly GCF_000475195.1 of Diaphorina citri. NCBI lineage: Eukaryota > Metazoa > Arthropoda > Insecta > Hemiptera > Psyllidae > Diaphorina > Diaphorina citri. The sequence continues at coordinate 6,583 of NW_007381893.1, read as the reverse complement.
AAAAAAAAAAAAAAAAAAAAAAAAAAAAAAAAAAAAAAAAACTAGTAGTTTTTCAAGTATTTCGAAATATTTTCCTGTTTTGTTTATAGAGGCAAAAGCTCTTAATATTAATAATTAGATAAGGTTGATGCTTAAAGAATTGGTATTTTTTAATAATCAGGGCTCGAATATTTTCAAACGAATTACAACCTAAATTTCCTTGGCTTAGCTAAAATTGACCACTTTGATATTATTGTTTCAGGTGTTTGTCTGTGATAAATCCTCTCCGGTCAGAGCTCAGATCTGGGGGTTCATGGCGAGGTCTCATGATCAACTTTAGACTTCTATTGCTTGCCACCTATGATAAAATTTTGCTTCGGCTCGAAGACTTCATCCGGTTTCAGAGAGAAAGGCGGAGTGAGGCGGGATGGAACTTTTGTAAATATTTTCTTCTGCAGGTAAGAAAAACATTTGGCAAAGAAAAATGTCTAGAAGTGAAGAAAAATAGAAGCTCATTTAATGAGAGACAATACGTGATTGACATGGTATGTAGAACTTAAAAAAAGTATAAAATGAAATAAAATAATACTGATGTACGAGTAGAAAAGGTACCTAGTTTAAACTAACTGGATGGATACTATGCGGTATGTTCTCTTTAATTCATATAACAATGAAATTTCAGGTGAAAAATTATTATGTACTCTGGAAAGAAATATCACACCGTATATTTCTTTGTTATTTCTTCACCGATTCACTTTTTTTCGGTGCGGTCTTCCACATAGAAAAATAATTGGTTCCCATTTTTACTATAAATTTCATCAGTAAAATAATGTCTTCAAATTTAATTGATCCCACGGGCAAGTCCTAACCTATGCCCTTGAAATGTAGTATGCCTGAAGAGAATATGTAGTCAAATAACCCGACATTTTCAAACAACAATAATCAACATATTGATTTTTGTGTTTTTATTTTGTGGGAGAATGACCTAATGGTCAAGTTCCCGACATTTGAACACAACAACATATGTTGATTTTTCCCCCAAGAATTTTAATGTAGGGAACTGTAACCACAGAGGTCTTAGTCTTATTGTCCCGAAATGGAAGTGAGCAGGACAGGCTAGGAGAAAGTTGGCCTTCCGAGAACAAACCTTGTCTGTTTAGGATAAAGTTCGACTCAGGCGAGAATTGAACCCTCGACCTAGGGCTTACAGGGCAGGCACGTTACCCTCAAAGCTAACCACTCTAACCAGGCTGGCCAAATGAGGGTAATTCTCATTATAAGCTAATTATACTGTTTTCTTTCAGAATTGTAAAACTATGCTCAATCATTTCAAGTAGTAGAAACGAGTTGGAGGATGAACAATCTAGGATCAAAGTGTTTCAAGACATGATTTCAGTGTTAGAGGCCCAAAGTTCTAGTAAGTTTAATTTGTAATTTATTTACTTAGATCCAGTTTTAG
>NW_007381893.1:0-3677 GCF_000475195.1 Diaphorina citri | reverse complement strand
CGGGCAAGTCCTAACCTATGCCGCTTGAAATGTAGTATGCCTGAAGAGGAGGTTTGTTCCAATCAATTTGACCCCATATTGTTAGTATCAACGTCTTAATAATTACCTAATCATATTTGGTTTTGTCTTCACAGGAGGCAAGATAGTCAGCAAAAGTTAACCAAAACCGCCATACCAACTAGGGGAAACTACACGAAAAAATTCTCATGTACAAATGTTACTTTGAAACCTGGTGAAAACACGGTGATACTCAAATCCAATGTAAGTTTAACTCAGTTTATTGTAATAAATTTAATGCATTTATTTAGTGGTTATCTGGTTATTATGGTGGACTTCGGATCTAGAGGTTTTTGGTTGGAGTCCAAGTCAAGTCATAATTATCGACAGTCTCAAAGGAATGACATTGTGGCGTAAATGAGTGTGTTTTTTTCTGTTTTTCTTGCTTTATTTATTGTAGCAGGACTCTTCTAAAGGAGCTCTTCCACTCAACCACAATGTTCCATTATTTCAAATCAAATTCCTTTGTCTTTGTTCCCTCGTGTTCATTTATATATTTTTAAATTTTCCAGATGTCATTGCTTACCGTTATATTTCTTTGGATACATAATTGTTGACTCTCATTCGACTGGGCATTCCCCCCTAATAATTTCAGACTAAGAGCGCTCATACAAAGATCTCAGTGTTCTCTGCTAGACTTTAGATCCTACTTGTTTTCAAGACAGGCGGCCATTTTGCTACTCACTTTGAGACCCTGGGAGGTAATTATACACACTTTTTTAAAAATCTTTATTTCAATCTGAATCCACGTATTAATTTATACTTGGGAGGAGATTTATTTATGGTGTGTATTATCCTAATGTAAATATTAATCTTCCTAACCTTTTCCTAATTAATACCTAGGGGTCGGGATTTCTTGTCAGTCTTTTCCAAATAATATTGAAACAATAAAAGAAGGGTGGATTGCCAAATCTTTTTTAATGGGATTTTCAGCAGACAAAGTACTTATCAATTAGAATAGAATATAGCTACCTTGTTTATCCTGCTAGAATAAGACTGAAAAGTCCCTCTACCCCCGCAGTCTAAACAAGGTCTTATATATTTCAAAGGTAAAGTTTACAAATAACTATGGGAGGAGATTTATTTATGGTGTGTATTATCCTAATGTAAATATTAATCTTCCTAACCTTTTCCTAATTAATACCTAGGGGTCGGCATTTCTTGTCAGTCTTTTCCAAATAATATTGAAACAATAAAAGAAGGGTGGATTGCCAAATCTTTTTTAATGCGATTTTCAGCAGAGAAAGTACTTATCAATTAGAATAGAATATAGCTACCTTGTTTATCCTGCTAGAATAAGACTGAAAAGTCCCTCTACCCCTGCAGTCTAAACAAGGTCATATATATTTCAAAGGTAAAGTTTACAAATAAGTATATAAAACCTTGTTTAAATTCCTTCAGTTCATCTTAGGCCTCCTTAGGTCACCTCAATTACTTCAATTTATAAAAAAATAAATGATTTCTTCTTTCAGCTGGCTCAGAGAACCCTGGGGTTCCTTCACAACTGTCTGAACGAGTTAAATATCCTGGAGATTCCCCGTAGTCCCGGTAGTGTAGCTTGCTGGGTTTTCCTCTGCTGTCTGGAAGTCCTGCATACGTGTGACAAGTTCCAGGATACAAGCCAGGTGGAGGCTTGCTCCCAGTATACTGCAGGCCTGTGGGCTTATACGAGAGATAAGGTAAGAGAAACATAGAAGAGAATTATTTACCTTGTGTATCCTACCTGAATAAGCTGTCATTATACTGGGGGTGGCCTCAGTAGAGAAAAAGTCATAGTGGGAAATGTCATACAAGAATAATTCACAGAGTACAATGGTCATGGGATTAAAACTCCTGGAGGCCTGTGGGCGTGTAAAAGAGATTAGTTAAAGAAAACATACCTACCTTATATCTGCCCTCCTCTGTGGTCGAGAGGTCCTGGTAGGGAGGAAATTTTCTGACCAAACTTTTCCGTCCCCGGATAGGCATGCCATTGTAGGAGAACATGCTTTGGAGTAATGCCGAGGTCAAGATCTCTCATATTCTATATTTCCTATAATTTTCTTCTTTTCTATTTTTCTTTAACATAAAAAAGGCACCTTATATGAAAGAAGGGCCATTTTCTGTTCGGCTTTCTATTTTATTTAAGAACGGCTTCGTTTTCTGTTCCTCAGCTGTATGAACTAGCAGAACTATGTGGCCTTCTCCCCGAGACTGAAACTACGAGCAAACATCTTCACACTGTAGTCATGTTGACCGCAGGTATGGGGGACTCGGACTCAGTACCCATTGTGAAGCTCAAGGAAGCCCTCTCGTCCAAAGAAGCCTTTAGAACTCAATATTTAGTAAGTGTTCCAAATCAAGTTCTATCTATTTTATTTTTCGTTTCTTTATTATGTGTTCCTGGTTGCTTTAAACAGGGAGTAGACCAGCTTAGTCTGGCTCAGGGACTGTAAAACCTTGTGAAATATAAAGCTAAGGGCAAATAGCAAAGGTTGAGTACGAAGGGCATCCACTCGTAATATTTTGTAGCCAAAACCAAATGTCAGCCCAAAAGCGATTATCCTCGTGAGCTGATTATAAAAGCTTTAACAGCTAAGAACTCAATATTTAGTAAGTGTTCCAAATCAAGTTCTATCTATTTTATTTTTCGTTTCTTTATTATGTGTTCCTGGTTGCTTTAAACAAGGAGTAGACCAGCTTAGTCTGGCTCAGGGACTGTAAAACCTTGTGAACTATAAAGCTTAGGGCAAATAGCAAAGGTTGAGTGCGAAGGGCATCCACTCGTAATATTTTGTAGCCAAAACCAAATGTCAGCTCAAAAGCGACTATCCTCGTGAGCTGATTAAAAAAGCTTTAACAGCTAAAGACCTGTCTCTAGCAAAAAGAAAAAAAATTGCTAACTATGGTTGCACGTAAGGTTTTTTTTTTTTTTACATTTTAACCTCTTAACACTCAACGCCTAACTTAGTTTTCAATCGTTTGTTGCAGGAACTTTCAGAACTAGCGCTAGGCAGATACAAATACATTGGTCGGTTGCGCTTCGCACGTCAAATAGAGCGTAGTCTAGCAGCCTTCTTCGAAAGATCTTCAATCGTTTGTTGCAGGAACTTTCAGAACTAGCGCTAGGCAGATACAAATACATTGGTCGGTTGCGCTTCGCACGTCAAATAGAGCGCAGTCTGGCGGCCTTCTTTGAAAGATCGGGTGACATTAGAATGTCTGCCAAGTTCTTGTCCAATTCATTGGACTCGTTCGAAGACGATAACTGGTCGCTGCTCACGTTAAACACGATGTACAAGTTGATTGAATATTACAAGCAGCTCGGAGAATATGAAAAGTAAGTGTTTTATATTGATTTTTCACTAGAATGTCTGCCAAGTTCTTGTCCAATTCATTGGACTCGTTCGAAGACGATAACTGGTCGCTGCTCACGTTAAACACGATGTACAAGCTGATTGAATATTACAAGCAGCTCGGAGAATGTGAAAAGTAAGTGTTTTATATTGATTTTTCATCGCTTTGGTCTAAAATCTTCTCCTATTTGTTCCTTAAAAAGTCCTATGAACTCAGTTCACCTTAACTCCTGTCCTGCCTTTGAAGCCAGCAACGACATTGTAGGTAAATATTGGGAAGCCAGA
>NW_007381892.1:12079-13315 GCF_000475195.1 Diaphorina citri | reverse complement strand
TATCTGTGAAGCGAATGGAAATCGCTGGAATGTCAGTATTATTTACCAATGGTGAGGCAAAGATCATGAAAAATCAAAAGGTCATTGGTGCAGGTAAAAGAGATAATTTGTATGAAATAGTTTTCCATTTACCTCAAGTAGAAAGCATGTTATGCACTCAAGAACTGTGGCACTCAAGATATGGTCACATAAGTAATGGAGGTCTGAAACAATTGGTGAATCAATCCATTGTTGATGGAATTGAAAAGTTTGAAATTGATGAATCAAAGTTCTGTGAGTCATGCACAAAAGGTAAAATGACAAGATTACCTTTTAGTCACAGGAGAACAGCAAAAGAAAAATTAGAAATTGTACATACAGATGTGTGCGGACCAATATCTCCAATGTCAACACAAGGTCATCGTTACTTTGTAACATTCTTGGATGATTATAAGGTAAAACACCTACTCACCGTCTTCGTACCAAAAATCGGCATTTTTTTTATTTAAGCGCCAAAAATAAGGAAACGTGCCATTTTTGAGAACCCCTGATAATTTTAAACGATTTTTCAGACGATTTGTGTTTAACTTCTCATACATCAAAATCAGCTGATGTTTGTAAACATTGAAAAAAATCAGTTTGAAAATTGTGCTTCGAGAGGAACCTACGTTTTTTCACAATTGTCTGTTTTTTCCCTTAAGAAACTGAGTTTCGTAGCTAAGGTTTGTAGACTGTGTATTGAGCTTTCAAGTGACTTTTTCATTTTTTCTGGACTTAAAACATAATTATCAATAGATTTAAATGCATTGCAATAATTTTATGTGAATACTTTTTAAATAAATGGTAAAAAAAAGGTGCAGTGTCGGAGTTCCGAACGGTGTAGAAATAATCGTCCCGGGTAACAAGTATTTCACATGAATGTTTTCTCAAATGTACCATTGTTCGAATTTCTTTTTATTTAACCATCTTATTTAATCTTTTTTGGTTTAAAATCATAAAATAGTGGTGAGTAATTAATGAATAATTGGTATCTAATTAGGTACTTTGTTTAATTCTTAGATTTAAAATGGCAAAAGTCAAGAGGAAGTCAAAAGCTAGAGAAATCACTCCAAACCTACTTTTTCTTTTTTTAGTAGAAAATTCTTTCTACAATGGAAAATGTAAAAAAAATAATATTAGATTGAAAAAGACTGAAATAGGTAGGTAGGTAGGTAGGTACATAGGTACTTAAGGGTAGTAGGTATTAAAGAAAAAAAA
>NW_007381892.1:0-11945 GCF_000475195.1 Diaphorina citri | reverse complement strand
TTATTATTATTATTTAAATAACATGTGTGGAGGAGATGAGGAAAATCGAAGACACAGTGTATCCAGGAAATGTAGGAAAGAAAATTAATGAAAAGGTCAAGGCTGTCCTTGAAAGAAACTGTGGCTGGCAGGATGTGAAAAAGATCTCAAACATACATTCTGGACAGCAGCAGGACTTTGACAAGGAAGGATGGACTATTCAAGACATCCTGGCCATGAAATATGCCCCGTGTCGTCGGCAGACGTTGAGCGGTCTTTCTCGAAATTAAAATATCTATCAAGTGACAGGAGACTAAATTTTACTGTCGACAACATAGCAGCACTCTTGATCCTGTTATACAACAAATAAAAAAAAAATAACAAAAATAAAGCTCATTTACCTACTCTTTCGTTAAAAATAAAGTTTTTTTTTATTTTATTTTCCGGAAAAGGTCATATTTTTGGAAAATAAATGTCATATTTGAGGAAAATAAAGGTCATAAAGGTCATATTTTTAGAGTCATATTTTGGAAAAATAAACATCATATTGTGGTTGTCTCTGCAGATGAGGGTTTTCCCGGAACCGCTGGCTTTCTTCTATCCTGTTGTTCTTCTCTCTTCTACTTCGGTATGATAAGACCTCTGTGCTTACAGTTCCCTATTTCAAAACTCTTTAAAAAAAGTACCTACAAGAAATACTGGCCCGTGTAAATTTATCAAATGGGTAACATCATAGAGACTAAAACACTTGCCACTATGTTAACTCTCAGGGGCCAGATTGGCCATTAATAGATTCAGATCACTGCACTGAAGACTCTTTGTGTAGATATTCAGAACATAAGCTAACTATTCAATGAAAATACCTGATAGCTACCTACACATTTTATACCTAGGGGTTTTGAAAGGTCCTGGGTTTAATTCCCAGAGTCAACAAAAAAATTTGCACTTCTATTTTGATTGCAAATATTTTAACGTGTTACTTTCTGGTGTTCTCGTGTTGACCCAGGACTGAAATGGGAAGTATTGTGTCTCTTCTCGCCCATCTGATGAGGGACATACTATGGGATATGGGCATGCTATGACACAGACCATAAGAGTCTAATGTAGCAGTTGTTTCATTGCTACAAAATAAAAATGGTGGTGGAACACTCATCTTTAAGAAAAAAAGTTGGTTTCTGTAGGCTGGTTCCTTGCTGTCCAGTGGCAGAGTTGTTAAGGTAGGTATATAATTATATATTAATTTGTAGATCTGTCTGACGACAGGTCTCAATGCCATCTTCTCCAGTTTTCACACTCTTGAGCATCTCTTTTCATCTATTCATAGCTTCTTCCTTTCAAAATTTCTGTCAAAGATAATAAAATGTTAAGGTACTCACCTGATAAAGCCAGCCTAGTTAGCTAAGTTGGTAGTGCGTCTGCCTTGTAAGCACTACTTAGGCCGTGGGTTTGATTCCCGCCCAGGGCGGATTTTATCCTGATGGAATAATGTTCATTCTCGGAACAGCTGGCTTTCTCCTATCCTGTCTTCCTTCTCTCTTTGATTTCGGGACGATAAGACTATAGAAGTTACAGTTCCCTCTATCAATCCTCTTTTTTATATAAAAAAAAGAAATGTAGGTGGTAGAGAATTTCACAGGTATTTTGTTGTTGATTAGAAATTTAGAAAATTTTAAACTGAAACAGTGTTGCCAACGTAGCTCCGAGCGAAAGTCGTACTGCGCACATGAAATTACCGTACCTATTTTAAAAAATGTTACCGCACAGTTCAATATCCAAAAACCAAAGAAAAATAGAAAGTAAAAAACTTGAATTTTGAGATAACGGTGTTGGTACAAATTATGGGGTTAAGTTCATCAGAAACTAGAGAAAAGGTACTAAATATTGGGCTTTGGTACAAATTTCGGGCGATAATGGAGCCTTCATTTATCTCCTGTGAAACTACGTACCTCATATTTCACTTTTATGTGGAAAAGCCGAAATTTGCGAAACTAAAAACGTGAACTGTGACGTAACGGTACTGGTAAAAATTATGGGGTTAAGTTCATCAGAAACTAGAGAAAAAGTACATAAATATTGAGCTTTGGTACAAATTTCGGGCGATAATGGAGCCTTCATGTATCTCCTGTGAAACTATGTACCTCATATTTCACTTTTATGTGGAAAAGCCCAAATTTGCGAAGCTAAAAACGTGAACTGTGACGTAACGGTACTGGTAAAAATTATGGGGTTAAGTTCATCAGAAACTAGAGAAAAAGTACATAAATATTGAGCTTTGGTACAAATTTCGGGCGATAATGGAGCCTTCATTCATCTCCTGTGAAACTATGTACCTCATATTTCACTTTTATGTGGAAAAGCCCAAATTTGCGAAGCTAAAAACGTGAACTGTGACGTAACGGTACTGGTACAAATTATATGGGGTTAAGTTCATCAGAAACTAGAGAAAAAGTACATAAATATTGAGCTTTGGTACAAATTTCGGGCGATAATGGAGCCTTCATTCATCTCCTGTGAAACTATGTACCTCATATTTCACTTTTATGTGGAAAAGCCCAAATTTGCGAAGCTAAAAACGTGAACTGTGACGTAACGGTACTGGTACAAATTATATGGGGTTAAGTTCATCAGAAACTAGAGAAAAAGTACATAAATATTGAGCTTTGGTACAAATTTCGGGCGATAATGGAGCCTTCATTCATCTCCTGTGAAACTATGTACCTCATATTTCACTTTTATGTGGAAAAGCCCAAATTTGCGAAGCTAAAAACGTGAACTGTGACGTAACGGTACTGGTACAAATTATATGGGGTTAAGTTCATCAGAAACTAGAGAAAAAGTACATAAATATTGAGCTTTGGTACAAATTTCGGGCGATAATGGAGCCTTCATTCATCTCCTGTGAAACTATGTACCTCATATTTCACTTTTATGTGGAAAAGCCCAAATTTGCGAAGCTAAAAACGTGAACTGTGACGTAACGGTACTGGTACAAATTATATGGGGTTAAGTTCATCAGAAACTAGAGAAAAAGTACATAAATATTGAGCTTTGGTACAAATTTCGGGCGATAATGGAGCCTTCATTCATCTCCTGTGAAACTATGTACCTCATATTTCACTTTTATGTGGAAAAGCCCAAATTTGCGAAGCTAAAAACGTGAACTGTGACGTAACGGTACTGGTACAAATTATATGGGGTTAAGTTCATCAGAAACTAGAGAAAAAGTACATAAATATTGAGCTTTGGTACAAATTTCGGGCGATAATGGAGCCTTCATTCATCTCCTGTGAAACTATGTACCTCATATTTCACTTTTATGTGGAAAAGCCCAAATTTGCGAAGCTAAAAACGTGAACTGTGACGTAACGGTACTGGTACAAATTATATGGGGTTAAGTTCATCAGAAACTAGAGAAAAAGTACATAAATATTGAGCTTTGGTACAAATTTCGGGCGATAATGGAGCCTTCATTCATCTCCTGTGAAACTATGTACCTCATATTTCACTTTTATGTGGAAAAGCCCAAATTTGCGAAGCTAAAAACGTGAACTGTGACGTAACGGTACTGGTACAAATTATATGGGGTTAAGTTCATCAGAAACTAGAGAAAAAGTACATAAATATTGAGCTTTGGTACAAATTTCGGGCGATAATGGAGCCTTCATTCATCTCCTGTGAAACTATGTACCTCATATTTCACTTTTATGTGGAAAAGCCCAAATTTGCGAAGCTAAAAACGTGAACTGTGACGTAACGGTACTGGTACAAATTATATGGGGTTAAGTTCATCAGAAACTAGAGAAAAAGTACATAAATATTGAGCTTTGGTACAAATTTCGGGCGATAATGGAGCCTTCATTCATCTCCTGTGAAACTATGTACCTCATATTTCACTTTTATGTGGAAAAGCCCAAATTTGCGAAGCTAAAAACGTGAACTGTGACGTAACGGTACTGGTACAAATTATATGGGGTTAAGTTCATCAGAAACTAGAGAAAAAGTACATAAATATTGAGCTTTGGTACAAATTTCGGGCGATAATGGAGCCTTCATTCATCTCCTGTGAAACTATGTACCTCATATTTCACTTTTATGTGGAAAAGCCCAAATTTGCGAAGCTAAAAACGTGAACTGTGACGTAACGGTACTGGTACAAATTATATGGGGTTAAGTTCATCAGAAACTAGAGAAAAAGTACATAAATATTGAGCTTTGGTACAAATTTCGGGCGATAATGGAGCCTTCATTCATCTCCTGTGAAACTATGTACCTCATATTTCACTTTTATGTGGAAAAGCCCAAATTTGCGAAGCTAAAAACGTGAACTGTGACGTAACGGTACTGGTACAAATTATATGGGGTTAAGTTCATCAGAAACTAGAGAAAAAGTACATAAATATTGAGCTTTGGTACAAATTTCGGGCGATAATGGAGCCTTCATTCATCTCCTGTGAAACTATGTACCTCATATTTCACTTTTATGTGGAAAAGCCCAAATTTGCGAAGCTAAAAACGTGAACTGTGACGTAACGGTACTGGTACAAATTATATGGGGTTAAGTTCATCAGAAACTAGAGAAAAAGTACATAAATATTGAGCTTTGGTACAAATTTCGGGCGATAATGGAGCCTTCATTCATCTCCTGTGAAACTATGTACCTCATATTTCACTTTTATGTGGAAAAGCCCAAATTTGCGAAGCTAAAAACGTGAACTGTGACGTAACGGTACTGGTACAAATTATATGGGGTTAAGTTCATCAGAAACTAGAGAAAAAGTACATAAATATTGAGCTTTGGTACAAATTTCGGGCGATAATGGAGCCTTCATTCATCTCCTGTGAAACTATGTACCTCATATTTCACTTTTATGTGGAAAAGCCCAAATTTGCGAAGCTAAAAACGTGAACTGTGACGTAACGGTACTGGTACAAATTATATGGGGTTAAGTTCATCAGAAACTAGAGAAAAAGTACATAAATATTGAGCTTTGGTACAAATTTCGGGCGATAATGGAGCCTTCATTCATCTCCTGTGAAACTATGTACCTCATATTTCACTTTTATGTGGAAAAGCCCAAATTTGCGAAGCTAAAAACGTGAACTGTGACGTAACGGTACTGGTACAAATTATATGGGGTTAAGTTCATCAGAAACTAGAGAAAAAGTACATAAATATTGAGCTTTGGTACAAATTTCGGGCGATAATGGAGCCTTCATTCATCTCCTGTGAAACTATGTACCTCATATTTCACTTTTATGTGGAAAAGCCCAAATTTGCGAAGCTAAAAACGTGAACTGTGACGTAACGGTACTGGTACAAATTATATGGGGTTAAGTTCATCAGAAACTAGAGAAAAAGTACATAAATATTGAGCTTTGGTACAAATTTCGGGCGATAATGGAGCCTTCATTCATCTCCTGTGAAACTATGTACCTCATATTTCACTTTTATGTGGAAAAGCCCAAATTTGCGAAGCTAAAAACGTGAACTGTGACGTAACGGTACTGGTACAAATTATATGGGGTTAAGTTCATCAGAAACTAGAGAAAAAGTACATAAATATTGAGCTTTGGTACAAATTTCGGGCGATAATGGAGCCTTCATTCATCTCCTGTGAAACTATGTACCTCATATTTCACTTTTATGTGGAAAAGCCCAAATTTGCGAAGCTAAAAACGTGAACTGTGACGTAACGGTACTGGTACAAATTATATGGGGTTAAGTTCATCAGAAACTAGAGAAAAAGTACATAAATATTGAGCTTTGGTACAAATTTCGGGCGATAATGGAGCCTTCATTCATCTCCTGTGAAACTATGTACCTCATATTTCACTTTTATGTGGAAAAGCCCAAATTTGCGAAGCTAAAAACGTGAACTGTGACGTAACGGTACTGGTACAAATTATATGGGGTTAAGTTCATCAGAAACTAGAGAAAAAGTACATAAATATTGAGCTTTGGTACAAATTTCGGGCGATAATGGAGCCTTCATTCATCTCCTGTGAAACTATGTACCTCATATTTCACTTTTATGTGGAAAAGCCCAAATTTGCGAAGCTAAAAACGTGAACTGTGACGTAACGGTACTGGTACAAATTATATGGGGTTAAGTTCATCAGAAACTAGAGAAAAAGTACATAAATATTGAGCTTTGGTACAAATTTCGGGCGATAATGGAGCCTTCATTCATCTCCTGTGAAACTATGTACCTCATATTTCACTTTTATGTGGAAAAGCCCAAATTTGCGAAGCTAAAAACGTGAACTGTGACGTAACGGTACTGGTACAAATTATATGGGGTTAAGTTCATCAGAAACTAGAGAAAAAGTACATAAATATTGAGCTTTGGTACAAATTTCGGGCGATAATGGAGCCTTCATTCATCTCCTGTGAAACTATGTACCTCATATTTCACTTTTATGTGGAAAAGCCCAAATTTGCGAAGCTAAAAACGTGAACTGTGACGTAACGGTACTGGTACAAATTATATGGGGTTAAGTTCATCAGAAACTAGAGAAAAAGTACATAAATATTGAGCTTTGGTACAAATTTCGGGCGATAATGGAGCCTTCATTCATCTCCTGTGAAACTATGTACCTCATATTTCACTTTTATGTGGAAAAGCCCAAATTTGCGAAGCTAAAAACGTGAACTGTGACGTAACGGTACTGGTACAAATTATATGGGGTTAAGTTCATCAGAAACTAGAGAAAAAGTACATAAATATTGAGCTTTGGTACAAATTTCGGGCGATAATGGAGCCTTCATTCATCTCCTGTGAAACTATGTACCTCATATTTCACTTTTATGTGGAAAAGCCCAAATTTGCGAAGCTAAAAACGTGAACTGTGACGTAACGGTACTGGTACAAATTATATGGGGTTAAGTTCATCAGAAACTAGAGAAAAAGTACATAAATATTGAGCTTTGGTACAAATTTCGGGCGATAATGGAGCCTTCATTCATCTCCTGTGAAACTATGTACCTCATATTTCACTTTTATGTGGAAAAGCCACTAATTTGCAAACAATTCTTTAGTAGATTTTCCTTTTTTATTTTCGCCGGCCTAGTTAGCTTGTGGGGTAATGGCCAAGGTCTAGTAACCAGGAGGGTGTGGGTTCAATCCCAGCCAGAGCATTGAAATTTTTTCCTCACTTAATTGAGGATTTATTATGGAGCTTTAAGGGTTGGGTGGTAGTGAACGCTTGTGGCATTATTCTCGCCCAGTGCTTACATACCTACCTTGTACTTTGTACTCAACAGTCTATTATAGTATTACTGTCATAAAATTTAAAAATTCTACTTGAGAGGTAGGTAACTGTGCTATTTCAGGAGTGAAATGGAGTAATGAAATCCGTTCTCTAGATTGTCATATCTTCTACTTTTTTCAACAACCAGTATTAAAATAAAATTATCTTAATTGAGTTTACCTGGGAAGAAACAACACACTTTGCTTATTACGACAGATGTTCTTGTACCATAGTATAATGTATGTAAAAACGGGGTGAATAGAAACGAAACTTCATGTTAAGGTTTGAAGATTTTTTTTTCTTCAATTTTCCTGCTAAAATTTGAAGTCTTATAATTTGGAAGCGTTTTTTTTTTTTGCCCACATTACATCTCTTAGAATTTTAGTTGGAAAAATAAATAATTTTCGAACCTTAACCTAAAGTTTCGTTTCTATTCACCCCACTGTTCCTATTCACCCCGTTTTACTGTATCTATTCTTCTAAGTGGGAAATTCAAACCAGGAAAACTAAAAACATGAATTGTGATGTAATGGTGCTGGTACAAATTATGGGACAAAGTGGGTTTGATGGAACAAAATGGGTACTAAATGATGGGCTTTGGTACAAATTCGCAGCAAAAGTTGTGGTGCTAACTTCACGCACCTGGATGGTTAATGGAAAAGACAATGGATTTAGGCAAAATAACGATTTATTTAGTGAAAAAACAGGTTAAAATAAAAGGCACAAATTGTGAGGTATGGTTAGGCTTTCTAGCGGCGTCGACTGTGTGTAAAAACACGACAGTGTTGTCAGATATTTTTCAAAACATTAAATTGTTGCCAAAGGTATCTCAAACATTACCCCCTACCAAAATGGAACATTTTAAAAAAAAAAAAAATTAACCCACTTTAACAAGTTTTTGTCTTTCGTGGGACCTCTCTCAAGGTGTTAAATTTTTGTATATAGTCCGATGATCTTAAGGTACTCCAGCATGGCTTTCACTCCCTCAGGCTCATCAAGAAGGGAGGGCTTGCAGCTTAAGGAAGAACGATCAGGTGCATGGCGGATGCAGTCTAATAAATGTTTGACCGTAAGATTCTCTCCACAGGAACATAGAGGGGGCGGGGCCGCTAAGCATGACTCCGTGGTTAATGAATTGGAGAGCTCGAGGTGTACTGCTTTCACAGACATGCATACGAAGACTGCAATGTATGCTTTAGTAATTGGAAGGTGTACTGCTTTCACAGACATGCATACAAAAACTGCAATGTATGCTTTAGTAATGGGGGAGTTGCGGCGTGGTCCAGATTTAAGTAGGTATGGACCGGCGAAATCAAGGGCGGTGTTTATGAAGCACCGGCCTTGCTCAAATCTTGATATAGGTAAGTCACCCATGTATTGTGGGCGAGTGGAGGCAGCTGACTTATAACATTTTAGACACATGAAAACACGTCGCTTGATGAGGTTACGTGATCCCACGATCAAGTATTGGCGGTGAAGCAGGTTTTGAATGAGGCGAATACCTCCGCTGTGAGTCTTGCACAAAAGGTAAAATGACAAGATTACCTTTTAGTCACAGGAGAACAGCAAAAGAAAAATTAGAAATTGTACATACAGATGTGTGCGGACCAATATCTCCAATGTCAACACAAGGTCATCGTTACTTTGTAACATTCTTGGATGATTATACTCATTTTTTGACTGTTTACCTAATCAAGTCAAAAGGTGAAGTTTTGGACTGCTTCAAGGAATATTTATTCATGAACAAGAATAAATTCAATAAAACAATACACAAATTGAGATGTGACAATGGTGGAGAGTACACAAGCAATGAGTTCAAGTTGTTTTGCAAGAACAATGGTGTTGTTCTTGATTATACCGTTCCTTATACACCAGAGCAAAATTCCAAAAGTGAAAGGATGAACAGGACACTGGTGGAGAAAGTAAGGTCAATGATTGATGAGTCTGGAGTATCAAAGAATCTGTGGTCAGAGGCAGTATATGCAGCAGCATATATTTTGAACAGAAGTCCAACATGTGCACTGAAGGACAAAACCCCAGCAGAAGCATGGTTCGAAGAAAAACCCAATGTGAAAAATCTCAAAAGGTTTGGTTGTACCATTTATTATCATGTACCTAAAGAATTAAGACAGAAATTAGATGATAAGTGTAGGAAGGGAATTTTTGTAGGCTATGCCCCAAATGGTTACCGAGTCTTTGATATAGAAACTGGTGTTGTAAAAGTTGTACGGGACATAAAATTCAATGAATCTGATTTTTATTACAAACATTGTAGTGAAACTGTAACAAGAGTAGACTCTGATCAAGAGAATGTGAGTGGTGATGATATAGATCAAAATGATGAGGTCCAACTTGAAACAAAATCTGAATCAGAGGAAAATCAAATTCCGATTGAAAATCAATCTGACCATTTGAACAAAAGACAAAGAAATTTGCCTAAAAGATTTGAAGACTATGAATTATACATGGCC
Organism: Diaphorina citri; assembly: GCF_000475195.1. Taxonomy (NCBI): domain Eukaryota; kingdom Metazoa; phylum Arthropoda; class Insecta; order Hemiptera; family Psyllidae; genus Diaphorina; species Diaphorina citri. Next base: position 2,244 of record NW_007381892.1, on the reverse strand, counting down.
TACAATGCATGTATTGATGTACCTATTGATTTTGATGAAGTTGAATCTAGGCATGACAAAGTTTTTTGGCAACAAGCTATTCAAAGTGAATTAGACTCCATTGTAGAAAATGATACATGGGAAGTAGTAGACAAGCCTTATGATAAGCAAATTCTTGATACAAAATGGGTTTTTGCATTAAAAGATAATAATAAAACACACAAAGCTCGTCTTGTTGTAAGAGGTTTTCAACAAAATGAAGATACTTTGGATTATGATAAAGTGTATGCACCAGTAGCTAGGATGCCTACAATAAAAACTCTGTTAGCAGTTGGTGTTGAGAGAAACTATTTTTTTGAGCAACTAGACATTAAGACAGCTTTTCTTAATGGTGATCTAACTGATGAGGTATTTATTTTCCCTCCAAAAGGTGTATAGATTGGTAATGACAAAGTTCTCAAACTGAAAAAGTCCTTGTATGGGTTGAAGCAAGCATCGAATTGTTGGAACAACAAAATCAACAATATACTCAAAGATTTAGGTTTCAAAAGATCAGAGAATGATTCATGTCTTTATTCTAAAGTAGAAAATGGTAGAGAAATTTATCTTTTAATTTTTGTAGATGATATTATCATTGGATCATCTTGTTTTAAGGTAGGTATATAATTATATATTAATTTGTAGATCTGTCTGACGACAGGTCTCAATGCCATCTTCTCCAGCTTTCACACTCTTGACCATCTCTTTTCATCTATTCATATCTTCTTCCTTTCAAAATATCTGTCAAAGATAATAAAATGTTAAGGTACTCACCTGATAAAGCCAGCCTAGTTAGCTAAGTTGGTAGTGCGTCTGCCTTGTAAGCACTACTTAGGCCGTGGGTTTGATTCCCGCCCAGGGCGGATTTTATCCTGATGGAATAATGTTCATTCTCGGAACAGCTGGCTTTCTCCTATCCTGTCTTCCTTCTCTCTTTGATTTCGGGACGATAAGATTAAGACTATAGAAGTTACAGTTCCCTCTGTCAATCCTCTTTTTTATATGAAAAAAAGAAATGTTATTTTGTTGTTGATTAGAAAATTTTAAACTGAAACAGTGTTGCCAACGTAGCTGTAGCTCCGAGCGAAAGTCGTACTGCGCACATGAAATTACCGTATTTTAAAAAATGTTACCGCACAGTTCAATATCCAAAAACCAAAGAAAAATAGAAAGTAAAAAACTTGAATTTTGAGGTGTTGGTACAAATTATGGGGTTAAGTTCATCAGAAACTATAGAAAAAGTACTAAATATTGAGCTTTGGTACAAATTTCGGGCGATAATGGAGCCTTCATTTATCTCCTGTGAAACTATGTACCTCATATTCTCATCTTGTTTTGAACTAATTGAATCTACTGTACAAGCATTATCTAGTAATTTTAAACTAACACAGAAGAGACTTGACAATTTTCTTGAATTAGAAATTAATCATGATAGAGAGGGTATATAAACTATTAAGCAAGAAAATTATGCAAACAAATTGGTGGATAAATATGGCATGAAAGATTGTAAGTCAGCATTTATCCCTATTGAACCAAAGTTACAAATTTATGTAAACCCAAGTGATCAAGTAACTAACAAACCCTATAGAGAGATAATAGGTTCATTAATGTACCCAATGTTAGGAAGTAGACCAGATCTATCATTTGCAATCAATTACTTCAGTCGATTCCAAAATAATTTTACCCCTGAATTGTTTAATTATTTACAACAAGTTTTGAGATACATTAAAACTACTGCTCATATGGGACTCATTTACAAAAGAAGTACTACTGATGTAAATTTACAAGGTTTTGTAGACTCTGATTGGGGAGGTTGTGTAAACGATAGGAAATCTGTTTCTGGGTATCTGTACAAAGTCAATGAGAACATTAAAAGCTGGTGTACTAAGAAGCAATTGTGTGTTTCTCTTTCATCAACAGAAGCAGAACTTGTAGCTTTATGTTCATGTATTTGTGAAGGTATTTGGACTAAGAAAATCTTGTTGGATTTGAATTCAAAATTCAAATGTAATTAACTTTGTAGTTTTTGAAGATAACCAAGGTTGTTTAAAACTTATTAAGAATCCAGAAAATAACAGGGGTGTAAGACATATATTTCGGCTCCCTCATATTCATCCCCACTGACCTCTCCTTCTTCTCTTCCCTCCGTGGTTTAAGATAACAATAATAACACTGGATTAAATATGAATTCGATTAACAAGACAAAGGGGTTTATTTTTAATAAGA
>NW_007381891.1:0-10438 GCF_000475195.1 Diaphorina citri | reverse complement strand
CCTAGCGCACTGTCACTCTCTAGTCTGTATTTTTTCTCTGCTATTTCCTCAACTCCATCAAACTTCATTCAAGATCTTGCGTATCTTACGTATCTTCCTTGGAATTGAGGATATTGCCTGTGCTCTGGATCTGCGCAATAAGAGCCTAGGTTAGTAGAGTACGAGTAGTCTAAGAAATTTATTCCGAGCCTCACGCAGTGCGAAATCTAGGTTGGCAGATATTAAGATACTATTTACTATCTAATGAATAATTAGGTGTACGAGTATGTAAATGAATGAATTAAATAGGAAATTGGAAACAAAAGAGTCAATAGTTCCTCCAGTCCATCAAAATAGACTAGAAACTCGATTCTCAATAACAATAACAAACAACAGCGACTGAAAAAGAATGAGAAGGTTTAGCAAATTCCTCTGTTTTATCAACAAGGTTTTTGATCATCAGCATATTATTATTCCTTGTAGTGGAATGTCGAGTATTGTCCATCAGGACAGGATATAAGTTGATATTAGGTTCCATGTGGATTGTGGGTGCATTGTATCCTGTTTTGCCTGACGTCATAGATACTGATATCTTCAATTCTTCATCCCGATGACTAATGTCAAAGATATTTCTAGTGTTGAAGATATTTCTCATACAGAAGTGATGGTAAGGAATTCGTCATAGATGCTGGCACGTCTTGAAACTCGCCTTTTACAATATTTTACATGAATCATGAAGTCATCATCAACATTATCATGAACTGCCTTTGGGTCTATATTTTGGGTACGTAATATTTGTTAGTTTGGATCTCTGGGTTGGGTTGGTTTTTACCTAATATTCGTCCGAAGACTTTGACGAAAATGTTGCACTTCGACTAGTGTTGGTTATGATAATAATAATTATGTTCTTGTAGTCTAATAATTATTCCTGCTTCCTGTTTATATCCTTAAGAAAGTCATTAACTCTCGGCACTATTCCTCTAATCTCCAAACACGCGCTTACAACCACCCATCACAGTGTTTACAATGGTCTTTATTTTCAGCATCAAAGAAAACAACAATTACTTTCTTCATGTTATCAGAAGCACGTGCTAAGGCGTTCATATTGCTATATTAATTTATGTTACGATCGTGTGTAATACGTAGCGCCGTGATCGGACCTCTAGGTCGATCTAAGAGGGAAACGAACCTTTTCCTATATCATGATATGGCTTGGGATTTATAGGTTTTGCAACAGTAATAGTTCTAGAGATACGATTTAAACACTTTTCACATCGTTTATGTGTGAGATCGTGTTGGACATAATTATTAATATTTTTTACTTACTTTATTGTTCTTAAACTTTCTAAGATCAGTAGGTACCTATATTGTTTTCATTTTTTACCTATGGACTCTTTTCAAAATAATTATGCTAAGTCCTGACATTTCTATTGATGAAAATGTCAGGATTTAGGAGAGAACATCAATGGACAATGGACATAATCCTCAAATTCTATTTGAATGACGAAAACCAACCCCCCAAAATACTGACGTGCTGAGGATCAAATTACATATAGGTAACAGAAAAACAAAAGGTTCAAATTATTGAGTTCATTATGAGGATGTATAAAGAGAAGTAAGGGTTTTGCATAAAATATTCCTACACAACTGCAAAACATGCACCTATAGCTACAGATACAGCCATAATTCTGTAGACATGCAGATTACAGATGTGCTCTATTGTAAAACCACAACATTGACTGAGCTCCTGGTTCTTCAAAAACAGAAGAAGCAGAAGAAGAAGAGAGAAGAAGAGAAGAAAAATAGATAAAAGAAGTGAAAGAGCAGCAATTTGTCTCTCAACAAATTGTTCCTTGATCTATGGTCATAGCTGCATTCGTAGGAGCAGTTCTTAGAAATCAAACACACAACATACCACAGGCCGGGAATACCAAGGAAAGTGAAGACATAGAAAAGAAAGTGGACTATGACCATCACAGCACCAGAGACAATAATTACTGTGGAAACAGATTTGACTGACATGTGACAGTACCCAAGTGATGATGAGTTCCATTTTGATAGCAATAAGACTAAAGAATAGCCCAACTGAAGATCTGATGCTTGCTGAACATTCTGAACAATTTAAACATTGAATTAGAAATATATTTTGACCAAGATAGAAACATTACCAGACTAACAAAAGACAAATTGTGCAACAAGCAACAAGGGCTTGGAAAGGCCAAATCTACATGATTGTGTATGATGAATAGCTTTACAATAAAAACTTTATGAAAGTTGAAACCCCTAATCCTTTTACACCGAGAGTTCGGAACACTCATAAAAGTACAAAAAATATTTAACGTAATAAGAACAACTCGCAAGAACCAATTACCATGAATGGCAACATGATATATCTACATACATCTGATGAGAACAATTCCCATGCAACTGATATGAAATTTCTCATACTGACGAATATCTCTGGTTTTAATTCAGTATCGACGTCAACAATCAGAATGAGAATGATAATGTTATGTTTCCACATTGCAGTAAACCTCGTGTTACAGAACTCTGATGTAATTTGAATTTTATACCATCTTGGAATTTGTAAATTGGATTACGATGATGTTAAAGAAACGTTTTGAGTTTTGACCTCCGCGAAATTTGATTCCGAAATTTCACATGTGAACGAAAATACATAACTTATTACTTATAGATAGACAAGTTGTTATACGTACATAAGTAACTCAACACTCAACAAATAGGTAACCCGAGAAACTAGAACTAAGTATTAAATTCTATTGGTGTCTATAGAACTAGATGCAAAATAGCTAATTAGGAAAACTTCCGCCCAAGTCAAATTATTATGAGTTCACAAGCTTCCTAGTGATTCATATTTTGATTAGGGATCTAATCATTCTAATCTGTGACAAAGGTGGATTAGATAAAGATGAGCTACTCTGATTCTCAAAACTAATAAGAAAGTTATCGTAGAAAATAACGTATAGAAAATATTTCGAGTAGTATTGTAAATAAAGTATGTTACTCTATTGTGGTATTGAAATTGGAAATAGAGGTTGCATGCATATTTACAATAATCCACGACCTCTTCGGTGTGAGAAATAAGTTGGAATCAGACGTAGTTTTAATTCTCAATCAATATGTGAATATTACTCTCAATCCACTTTTGACCATTTCTTGAAATTCTAACATCAATAGAGATCAAATTAGTAGAAATAAGAGTGTAATGGTGGATAAAGTACCTCACGCAGGAAGATTAAAAGTACCTGGAGAATTTTAGAAGCCCATTTGCTACTTGAGCAGAAAAGGATTTATCAGTAAGATCGAAAGAACCGTCGTCATTGACTTTCTTGACACCTACTTGAGTAGGTTGCATTACTGAATTTTAGGTAGATATGTAGCTAGATATATACGCAAGTAGGTATTTAGGTGGACTTGAAAATGAGGTTGGGTATGAGAAGAGGCTATTATTGAGATATCTTGAAGTATTATCTATACGTTATAGTGAGATATCTATACCAAATACTACGCTAATAACAAATTACATTATCAATATCAAGTACCAATCTATAGCTGCTCCCACCCATATTCTCCATTATTTGTTCTCAGAATCGTATTACTCCTTCATAATATATTATCACTGTTTTATTTGTATTCCGTTACCTACCTTTGTGACGAAAAAAACTTTGAACATTTAACAAGTTTACCTTGCATAACGAAATAGTTCTCAGGTTCGGAGAGCGGAGAGACACATATATACCTATAAAAGATAGGTCAGATTCTATCTTGTGATTTACTAAATCAAGATAGGTAAGAGAATACTGAGTTCGTTTTTGATCTGTTAGCATTAAGCTGATTTTGTGATTAAAGGAGGCTTTCTTAAAAATGAAGAAAAATTAGTCCTCCAACATTCACCTACAATTTTTTTTTTAATTAAATAATGGGTAGGTAGGTACCTACATAGAAATAGAAATATCCATTAGGAATATCTGGTTCAGGTCGAAATATAAATGCCACTGAAAAGTGAAAACTAACAGCACAATTAATTCAGTGAAACTCTAAAAGGAACAGAATCATTAAACGGAAATAATTCAATTCCCGAATAACAAGCATTATATCAATACCAAGGTAACAAGTGCAAGTATACCGAAGTGGTCCTTAAGAATTAGATGATGAATATGATAAAAAATAGCTTATAACGAACGTGAACTAGAAAAGACCCCAAAAGGTTTAGTATAAATTTAGGAAATGAGCAAAATGATAAAATAAGAAAGTAAAAAATACCTAATTTGTGAATTATAAAAAGTACCTAATGGAAAAAAATTCCAACTTGATAAGACAATACTGTCTTGAAGATATCACCCTGTACATTAAGTCCTAATAGTCTACATTTACACTTCATTATTGAAAGTAACAATTAAGGACAATTAGAAGAATGGTTCAATAATTGTAGCTAATTACAAGGACCTAGCTACCTAATTGAGTGCGAAACAGGTGAAGATGCTATTGTGCGTAAAGACAAGATCAGATGAGAGAAGAAAAGATGGAACCTTTGCTGAATACAAAATTAAAAATTAAGAACAATAATAACTTGGGCATTCCCTATGAATGTGGAAAACTGTCATATAAATAAAAAAGATTTGATAATACGTACATATTTAATTATTTAATAAAATACTCACTCAACATCTCAAACACCATATAGGAATCCCAGCTGAAACGTAATCTTACCTTCAATCTGAAACAAAATAAAATTTTGAAGCTGTTTTAGTAAGTACTTCTTGTACAGAAGCTATGAAGCTATAATTGTACTGAAACTATTCATGATCCGAAAGTTCATTTGACACTAATTGAATTATTATAAATCTTCAAGTTAGAGGAGCTTTTACGTTTATGCTTGAAAGTGGTAGACACGCAAAAGAAAATAAGAGATCATAATAGGTGGGTACTATATTTTATGCCCTTTTATGGTATTTTATTGTTCTGCAGGTAGGAATATACCTAGGTCAACTTGTCAGCTACCAAGGTATAAGTTATTGTCGATTATTAATATTTTTAAACACTTTCGAAAGGATTAAATACTCGTAAAATTCCAGTGCATAAAATTAAATTACAAATGGTCAAAGCAAAAATGGATGGATAAAGAGATCTACAAAACATATTGATTGGATTTTACAATGATTAACAGATATTACATTTGTTCGTAGTAAAATATTACTTTGATCCAATTGCAAAATAGTATGAAATTAAATATAGAAAATAGTGTGAAGAACACACAAAGCAATTTTGTACAGAAGCTATGAAGCTATAATTGTACTGAAACTATTCATGATCCGAAAGTTCATTTGACACTAATTGAATTATTATAAATCTTTAAGTTAGAGGAGCTTTTACTTTTATGCTTGAAAGTGGTAGACACGCAAAAGAAAATAAGAGATCATAATAGGTGGGTAGGTACTATATTTTATGCCCTTTTATGGTATTTTATTGTTCTGCAGGTAGGAATATACCTATAGGTCAACTTGTCAGCTACCAAGGTACCATATTATCACTGTTTTATTTGTATTCCAATGAATTGGAGAAATTGGGTTAGCAATGTTAGCATCACAATAAGAAGAGTAGAAGATACAAAGATACATTGAGTATTGTTAGTACCCATAACGCACAAGATGAACTTCAGACAGTGCTAATGTCACTGCCAGGGTTTAAATAAAAGGCACTCAATATCAATACATATACTGGTTTAGTGGTTTTCTCCTATCCTGTGTGTATATCTTCTCTCTTCGCTTTTAGGACAATAAGGCCTCAGGCCTCATCAGTTAAGCTGAGAAGCGCAGAGCAATTTTGTAGCCAAAACCAAATATCAACCTAAAAACGGTCACCATAGCACTGACTGAGGGCTGACAAAAAACGCTGACCCCGTCTGAACACCGGAAAAGGCGAAGAAAAAGAAGTTAAGTTCTCTCAATCTAAAAAAAAAAAAAAAAAAGAAACACCGAAAAAGAAGAAAAAAAAAAAATAAGTTTTTTTTCAAAAAAAAAAAAAAAAAAAAAAAAAAAAAAAAAAAAAAAAAACCTGGAGAAAGGTAGGTGATAAATTTCTCTCTGATCATATCACTGATAATCTAGGTCTTAATGAAAATGAAAACTCATCATAAAAATATCAAGTAGTACCTAATGAAACACGACCGTCCTAATGAGCAGATTCATTTCACAATTCAACGTTTCAATGTGCCTTACTGTTTCAGCAGCGCCTAATGACGATGACTTTATAAATCTCAAGTTTTCTTGCTAATGCAATAAACATAATCTTAATTTTGAGTTGAAAGAAAAATGAAACTAAATAGACCTCTTTTAAGTAGATCAATGACGGAAATAAAGTTACAACCTAATGGAGCATCAAACTTCAGAGAAACTTCAGTTAGACTTTGGAAGCCGTTGTTAATGAAATATGTAAGTACTTCCTAATGGATTTTAAATTTGAGATCATAAATTTTTATAACTTAAATATTAGCAATAAAAGGTTTATCTTTAGGTATAGATTTTTTCTCTCAAAAATAACTACCATGAAAAGAATTTGACAGTAAAAATACAAGACACTCACAGACATGTTTACTGTAAACTCGTAGATATAAATAGGTATCGAATCTTCTACTCATGAATACCAAGACAAACTTGGTATTTAAAATGACAATGATTATGACGAATAGTGTGAATAGTTCGTCAAGTTATTGTTTTGGAAATTCCTAAGGCTTTTTCTAGTCATAGTGGTCAACAAGTATCAACAGGAGTAGGCATATGAGTCATAAATACCATAGATGACATTCTTCTGGGCATAGAAAAGACAACAATAGGAAGAACATTTTAGATAGTGATAGGAATTATATCACAGTGGTGGAGACTGGAGAAAATGGTAAAGTTACCTAGGAGGTCAGAAAAGAACTCAAGAAGATATTAAGAAACATGAAAATGAGAGTGAACACGGGGTCTACAGGTCTACACTAAAAGGTTTTTTGTGTAACCTGTGGAAAATAAGGAAAAGAAATATAGTAAAACAACAATTTTCTCAAAGTTGAAACTTGAAACGTATCAAAAAATAATACAAAAGAACAAACAATTGTCCGATGTAATCAAAGATACAAACATGAAAATGAGAGTGAACACGGGGTCTACCTACAGGTCTACACTACAAGGTTTTTTGTGTAACCTGTGGAAAATAAGGAAAAGAAATATAGTAAAACAACAATTTTCTCAAACTTGAAACGTATCAAAAATAATACCTACAAAAGAACAAACAATTGTCCGATGTAATCAAAGATATTAAGACAAACGTCTCAAATCTCAGCACTATCCAAATCCAAGATGAGAATGAGGAAGGAACGGATTGAGCCAGCACTGCTCTGATACATAAAAAGCAATTCATTCATGGTATGGCTAGGCAGGTACGAATGGAATTTAGAAGACTGAATAGAAGCAGTCAGATAACTTCTGTATGGCAATATATATAATTGATGAACTTCCCATTATTCCTAAGAGCTGATAAATAGATAGATAGTCCCAACACAATAGGCAGAGAACATTTATACACTCCATAAACATCTTGCATTGGTAAATTGCTTCAATTAGGATCACATGAATGGTGCAGGCAAGTTTCAAGCTATACTGGGAAGTCGGAAAGATTTGGCTTGCAAATTTCAAATTTGCAGGAAACAAAACTGATATGGAGCTGAGGCAAGTTTCAAGCTATACTGGGAAGTCGGAAAGATTTGGCTTGCAAATTTCAAATTTGCAGGAAACAAAACTGATATGGAGGAAATTTTAAGCATTTCTATTGAGATCAGCGTGTTTCGAACTTCCTTTATCAGCGAAGAAAAAAAAAAGTGGTTGAGCCCCATTATGGTGAATTCTTTGATCAATTTCTTCTAATATGTGGATCTACTAAAGCAAGAAAATTTCAAAATTGAACGACCTGTTGTCCGTTTCGAGTGAAAATAATAAAACTAATAAAACTCACCAGTTTTTGTTACAAATCCTCGCTTATTTCAAAACTGTTATCACAAACAAGTTCAGAGAAACTTGCTCAATATTTGCTACGATTTCAGTAAAAAAATACACATTAGGGATCGATAGATTTCTCAGTTCTTACTATCTTATCAGAGGCGACTTGAAGATAATTGTTGACGATATTAAAGTCTACCTATGTAGTATTTGATTGTTTTAAAGAATAGCTACAACAAATCTTGTGATAAGAGATTCATTGACGAAACAGTTTAGCAGTGTTTTACGGAGAGATCAACCAATTGACGATATTAAAGTCTACCTATGTAGTATTTGATTGTTTTAAAGAATAGCTACAACAAATCTTGTGATAAGAGATTCATTGACGAAGCAGTTTAGCAGTGTTTTACGGAGAGATCCACCAATACCTAAGGTGATCTTGTCCATGTAGAGTTCGGACCAAATTGATATTTTGTTTGACAATATCTAATAGGTATTGAACAAAATGCTTATAAATATTTGTAGAATTGGGAAATAATTATGAACTTACCTAGTCGTTATTCTTCTTGTCAAGTTAGTAGACATTTGGCCACTCTGTATTTTACACATTAGGTATACCATTAAAGAAACGTAATAATTTCTCTGATAATACCAAGGATCGAGTACTAGAGTACTTTCTTTCAAAAGCATTCCTCAAGTGTTTTAGACTCAGAAGAGTAAGTGATTCTGATAGAAATTGGTATAATTAAAATCAGATCGGGATTTTTATCAACTTCAAGTGATATTAGAGAACTTTCCAGTGTAGCGATTTGCGAAATCGATAGTGAAAAGGCTTTCTGATGGTAATACCTCCATATTAAGTATTTTGTAATATCATAGAATAGCACCGGATCTAAGATAGAAAGATTCTACATAATTATGACAGTGTTTCACAAAGTAACGAGTTACCAATATAGGTACCAATTTTAGTAGGAAAATCAAATCTCCAACCAACTAGAATTAACAAATCGACATTTACCTACAACCTGAGACCCGTATCAGTTTATACCTACATAGCTATTGACACTCCTTATTCTAAGAACCTCTATTAAATTCTCGTTATTGAGCCACATGTGGAAACTATAAAACCAACATTTGGACATAATATTTATATATTGGGCATAAACGTGATTAAAGTGAAAGGATGGTTGCAAAATAATGATTTCAAGAAGCGATAAAATTTATAGGCCTTTCAATATAAAACAAAATTTGCCTAACGCACCAGACGCACATGTGACTGATGTAAAAACCTTCATTACTTAATAAATAAAATAAATATTGGAATGCTCACCATTAATAAAAAGTTCATAGAATGTTTCACTCCAATTTGTGACATGCTGCGAAACCGAAGGACCTGTCCCAAATGAAATATTATAGCCTCCATACATGTAAAGCACATAGGTACTTATTACAGTATTACACAGCATTAAAATTCTGGTCCGTCTGGTCAAAATGGCCTGAACCAAATTTCATTAGGTAAACATCTTCCGCCTGATCTTTGAGGGGACTTTATATACCAGAACTTGTTGAGAGTTGGACTGGATGGGATGGTTCAAACCAAATCCAAACACTGGGTCTGGTAATGTTCACATCTTAGAAAGAATCGAGGCAATGTTTCTCAGAAATTCGAATGAAACCGAAAGTTCTTTTTATTTTATTACTAAATGAACTCGTCATGTTTTCTTCAGATTCCAACAGGGTCTTGGTGGTGGGTTAGACACCTTGCAAAAAATCAAGAAAGTCCCAAGGGTCAAAATTTTTTACGGAAAATGGGAATATAACTAATCAGCACGTTTTTAAATGATGTTAATGATAGGTAAGTCACAGTAGCTATGTCAATACACTTTTTAGAGAGATAGATATCATTGGGTATGTCTACATATGTACGATGGAATTTGTCAACATTGTCGACAATGTTATTTTAATTTGAAAGAAGTTGAGTTTTTAGGGACAAACAAATAACGCCTTCAACACGTTACTGATGTTCAAGGTGAACCTAAATAAATTAACACTCACGTGTTAAATTGGTTTTAATTACGTCTTGTTTTTCGTCAACTGGACAGAGGTATTTATCATACCTACAAGAATATTATTTACTCTGGAAGACCACAAACAAACCTGTGTTCTTGTGTTATTTACTGTGGTTACTGATGTTCAAGGTGAACCTAAATAAATTAACACTCACGTGTTAAATTGGTTTTAATTACGTCTTGTTTTTCGTCAACTGGACAGCGGTATTTATCATACTCGTACCTACAAGAATATTATTTACTCTGGAAGACCACAAACAAACCTGTGTTTTTGTGTTATTTACTGTGGTCTACGCCATCAAGGCTTTGTGACGAAAAAAACTTTGAACATTTAACAAGTTTACCTTGCATAACGAAATAGTTCTCAGGTTCGGAGAGCGGAGAGACACATAT
>NW_007381890.1:5405-17251 GCF_000475195.1 Diaphorina citri | reverse complement strand
TTTTTATAATTTTTGTATTAAAACGAGTTTTATGATGAAATTGTAGTAAGACTTTTGTATTTTTTTACTTTCCCTTGTTTGTACGTATATGAAACGGCGTGGATTCTTGTATATTTTTCTATCTTTTTTTGTAAGGAAAAGTGTGGGGAAAGTGGGAATTGATTGTGATTTTTTTAAATTCAACTGTGTAAACTTTTGAATACTTTTGAACTTTTTTTTCGTAAAGGATAGGTCGTGTAAAGTGTACACGATAGAAATTTTATTGTTTGTGCCTAACTATTGTCATTGTGTGCCTGTGCCTACTCAAAGTTCTGAAAACGAGCTGAAAAGAAAATTTACCTGTGAAAAGACTGGACCTTCTGAAGAAAAAAAAAATTGTGAACTCTTTGCAAAACTCGAGTCTTCTTTTGAAAGTTTGTTAAAACTAGTTTTTACTTTCTTCTACAGAATTTTTTACAATCGCGACCTGAAGATTTGTAAAAGCCGATTTCTTGTATCTTGAGATTTCTCTCAAGTTTTGCTTTATTGTATTTCGTTATTGAGTACTTTTATCGAGACCAAAGACCAAATAATATTGTAAGTTAAAAGTGGAGGTGAGTGATCAGTGGCGTAGCGTGGTCTAACTCCAAAAGTACATATTAAATTTAATAATGAACTTGAACTCCTGACAGTTAAAATTCTTAAATGGGTGAAGTAAGTGTCAAATAAAATGTGTGACCTCAAAGGGTTTTGAACTTTTGATAGTGTGCGGGCTGTAATATTGCTACCTACCTGACTATTTCTCACTTCATAGAGTGATGTAATCTTAAAGTTTGAAATATAATATTGTGACATTTCAATTTCAAACTTTGATGTATTGTTTTAGACTAAACTAAATAACTTCTGTGTTTTATCCTCAAAGTGTGTAGATTTGATTAACACTGTTGTAAGGTTTCCTTGGATATTAAATTCAATTCTCATCAGTAAATTTTCCTTGTAACCCTTAATATGTAAGTAGGTAACTATTAATTTTGTTAGTACCTCTGTTGAATGTAAGGAATCAGATTTACTGTAGAAAAGGTCAATTCAGTGAAAAATGGAGGCTATTAAGGAAAAGGCTTTTTACCTGAGGCTAGTAAGGAAAAAGTAGTTCTTAAAAGAGTTGCCCAATTTTGATTCTTGTGTGCAATGCTCTCTGAAAGTCTGAACTAACACAATTCTCATCTATAAATTTTCCGTGTAACCCTTAATATGTAAGTAGGTAACTATTAATTTTGTTAGTACCTATGTTGAATGTAAGGAATCAGATTTACTGTAGAAAAGGTCAATTCAGAGAAAAATGGAGGCTATTAAGGAAAAGGCTTTTTACCTGAGGCTAGTAAGGAAAAAGTAGTTCTTAAAGGAGTTGCCCAATTTTGATTCTTGTGTGCGATGCTCTCTGAAAGTCTGAACTAACACACATTTTGCTTTTTTTTTCTTTTTTTTTTCAATTCATCGTATTACTTTATTCAATTCTCCAACTGTACCATTTCTGCTCCGTCCACACACATTTTGCTATTTCCCATATTGTTTGATATTAAGATATTTTCTGTAGAAGTTAACCATTAGGTACCTTCTTTAACCACTATGTACCTTCTTATAGTTATGTTTTGGCACTATTTTGATTTTTTATAGCACCCAACCCTTAGGGCTCCATAGTATTGTTTTGTTATATTGAACTAAAGTCAAAATCTGTTGACATGTGTCAGGTATTGTACATTTTTTTTTTTTTTTTCTTTCGTAGCTCTAAATTAATTGTTTTCGTAGAAAAAATATACAATCAGTTTTTTCATGAATGTGTCGTAAATGTGTGAAGAAATTCGTTTATATTTAAAAAGGTCTAGGTCAAAATACAAGTGAAAAAAAATTGAGTGTTTTTCAACCGTTCCTGTAGAAAATCTACTTCCACTTTTTAGTACATAAAAATCGTTAGAAAATAATATCATCATTGATTTAAAAGGTAAAGAAATCTCTTATCTATTTTGTACAATTTCTTAGAAGTTTCCTTATCTAGGTCTTTTTCATTAGAAGTTCTATGAGCCAGAGGAAACTTGGACTTAAAAACACTCAAGTTGTCTTAGGTTATGAGTCATTAGCATGGGATCTATTGATTAATAGTAATTGGACTGCTAGAAAATTATAGGATCATTCTAATTGAGACAAATTAAGTAATTATCCACAGGAAACACTGAATAGAAACACTTTGTAAGTATTGAAATCGTTTCAACATTCTTTTTCCAACCTAGTCTCAGAATCCGTAATCAGGGGGGAAAAACCCCACTGTATTGAATAGATAAAAACCCAAAAATTGAGAAGCTAATTAACTAAGTTTCATTTTAGTGGTAGATTGCAAAAAGCTCAGGAATTCAAAAATGTAAATTTAATTCACAATAACCTAGTAATTCATAAGTAAAATTCTTTCTCAGTAACCATAGCCCTGAATATCGTACAAAACCCTCAGGGAACAAAATTGGGCAAATAACCCTCTGGTCCTATATTTACTGTTTTAAGTAGGTAGGAAACTATTCAGAACTAGATCTCTCTGATGTCCCATTTTACCTTCAAATCTAATCATAATGGGACTTTTTCAGGTCAGCATAAATTTGGGATGAAATGAAACGTAAATTGCAATAACGTAGAAAGATAATATAGGTCAGTCTGTCTCCATACAATGGCCATCTGTGCAACCCAATATAAACATAAACAAGAGTTAAATGGGTTGATATTATTTGTGTGTTGGTACTTACTTACTTACTTGAATGTTCTGTAAATTATTACTTCAATTGGTAAACTTACATCACATAGGTACCTACTTACATCATTCTCTCTTTTTGTCATCAATTAGCAGGCTGCAAATAAAATGTAGACCAATTTTTGTAATTTTGCAAAACCCTTGTACAATCCTCCAAAGAAAAGTTTTATCTCAAATGTGCATTTTTTTTTATGTCATTTTATGCAACTGATAAGAAATACCTATACTCTGTAGAATGTAAAATACTTAGTAAGAATTCTGTATGATTAATAGGTCTCGATAACAAATCCTTTATGACTGTACCGAGATATTGAAACAGTGTTCCCTTGTATGTATTAAGTATGGAATTTTGAATTTTCAGATCAACTGTTGTGAAGCAAGTACATATTAAATTTAATAATGAACTTGAACTCCTGACAGTTAAAATTCTTAAATGGGTGAAGTAAGTGTCAAATAAAATGTGTGACCCCAAAGGGTTTTGATAGTGTGCGGGCTGTAATATTGCTACCTACCTGACTATTTCTCAATTCATAGAGTGATGTAATCTTAAAGTTTGAAATATGTATAATATTGTGACATTTCAATTTCAAACTTTGATGTATTGTTTCAGACTAAACTAAATAACTTCTGTGTTTTATCCTCACAGTGTGTAGATTTGATTAACACTGTTGTAAGGTTTCCTTGGATATTAAATTCAATTCTCATCTAGGTGACCCCTGTGCATACTTAATTCTAAACAGATAAGGTTCGTTCTCGGAAGGACTGGCTTTCTTTTATCTTGTCTTTTCTTCGATTTCGGGACGATGAGACGGTGAGACCTCAGTATGGTTACAGTTCCCTCTATCAAACCTCGAATCTTACAAAAAAAAAAAAATTAATCTCAAATTGTGGTCCTGGGCATTAAACTGTTTCTCTCTTCAACGAGAGCGTCCCAGTTTCCACCGCCTCCCTCGAACCCTCTACCGTTGAAGTCCGCCATTCAGCGGTGACAGAAAAGAACCATCCATAAGGCAATTCCCCTTATGGATGGTTCTTTTCTGCTTAATGCTGTCCAAATGTACATATTATTGGGCCTTAGATTCATATGCAATCTTTGCAATTCATAATGAACAGCTAACTTGTGAAGATCATTCTACCTTGACGTGCTGGTCTTCTACACGAGTGTGTGTTTACTAACCAATTCTAATTAACCAATTATCTCATCAATAGGGTTGTTCATTCAGTGTTGTCTGAAAAACAGTGATGTAGGCATGCTAAAGTGATGTAGGCATGCTAAAGTGATGTAGGTATGCTAAAGTGATGTAGGCATGCTAAAGTGATGTAGGCATGCTAAATTGAAGACCCTTTTCTGAGTGAAGTCGAAAATTCAAAGTGGTTTTGTGGGCAATTCATAATGAACAGCTAACTTGTGAAGATCATTCTACCTTGACGTGCTGGTCTTCTACATGAGTGTGTGTTTACTAACCAATTCTAATTAACCAATTATCTCATCAATAGGGTTGTTCATTCAGTGTTGTCTGAGAAACAGTGATGTAGGCATGTTAAAGTGATGTAGGCATGCTAAATTGAAGGCCCTTTTCTGAGTGAAGTCGAAAATTCAAAGTGGTTTTGTTGTTAGCGACTCCGAAAAAGTTATAGTGATGTAGTTACCTATGCTCAATTGGATTCCTTGATTTCCTTGTAGGGTCCTTTTCGGACAAACCCTTGAACAGTTATAGTGAAACAAACCAACAGACTAACTAAAAGAAAGGGCTAAGTACAAAAATTCAGTAAGGAAGAAAAAAAAGGTTGGATCTGCTCCAAGGATCCGCATTTATATGTGTCAAAAATTTGAACCAACCGATTGCAATACTTTCATTACTAGTATAACTCGCTATATTGTAGTAATAGAAAGTAAAAATGGGGGGGGGGATTATTGTATAGAAGTCACTAACTCCCTTGGAAACATAAAACTTACTTCGTTCGATCAAAACCACCCCTGTATGAAACCGACCTACAGCACTATACGTATAGCTTTGCAATCTGTGTTCATATTCATATCCTAGGCAGGATCTATGACTCAGAACACACTGTTGCCTCTTGTGTTATGTAGGTAGGAATAGGACTGGCTGGCTTCCTAATTAGGAAATAAGTATCCACTATCTGAGTTCCCTACCTAATCCAACCAAGATAGTGGAATTAGTACATATAGTACTACTCATAGGTACCTAACCATAGCCAACCTCAGTGGTGTAGTTGGTTAGCACGGTGGACTCTGGTAATTAATGATTAATTGGTATTCTGTGCTTTTATTTGGCAACCAGCCAGAGGCTGGCAGATTGTTTATTTATGGTGTTCATATTCATATCCTAGGCAGGATCTATGACTCAGAACACACTGTTGCCTCTTGTGTTATGTAGGTAGGAATAGGACTGGCTGGCTTCCTAATTAGGAAATAAGTATCCACTATCTGAGTTCCCTACCTAATCCAACCAAGATAGTGGAATTAGTACATAGTACTACTCACACATTATATAGCATATATTATGGCAGACACGGTGGGCTTATTACAGATTATATTATTATAGATTACTATATTAGGTACCTATTATAGATTTAGTTTTAGTTTAGATTAGTACGTAGCCTTAACATTGTACCACATAAAATTGTATATTTGTACAAATAAAATTGATTGATTGATTGATAGGTACCTAACCATAGCCAACCTCAGTGGTGTAGTTGGTTAGCACGGTGGACTCTGGATTTAGAGGTTGGTGGTTAGAGTCCAGGTCATGAAATTTGGCGTAGTGTATTAAGCGGAGAACGACATTTGTGACAATCATTTATGCTTAACAAGGTTTAAATTCCTTACTATCAGGTACCTACCTACGAACGACATTTGTGACAATCATTTATGCTTAACAAGGTTTAAATTCCTTACTATCAGGTACCTACCTACGGATATCTTATACTGTAGAGTACATTGAAGTGAGTTTGATGGAGGGAACTGTTAAAGCGTAGGTCTTATTGGTTCTAGAGCGAAGAGAAAAGGAAGACAGGATAGAGCCAGCTGTTCCGAACAGTTTGCCTCGGAAGGGAATCGAACCCACGACCTAGCGCTTACAAGGCAGGTGCGTTACCTTTCTAACTATGTGTAGGCTGGCTGTGAAGGTTTTGTGAGTTTGATAGAGGGAACTGTTAAAGCGTAGGTCTTATTGGTTCTAAAGCGAAGAGAAAAGGAAGACAGGATAGAGCCAGCTGTTCGGAGAACGAACAGTTTGCCTCGGAAGGGAATCGAACCCACGACCTAGCGCTTACAAGGCAGGTGCGTGACCTTTATAATTAACTATGTGTAGGCTGGCTGTGAGGCTTTTTTTATGTGTTTTATTTAAGGAGGAGGTTAACAATTACAGTCCTATTCCTGCTCTTTGAAAGTTTGAACAGGCTATTCCCACTTTACCGTTCCCTCTAGATATTTAAGGAGGAGGTTAACAATTACAGTCCTATTCCTGCTCTTTGAAAGTTTGAACAGGCTATTCCCACTTTACCGTTCCCTCTAGAAATAATTTCTAATGTTACCACCATATGGAATAAAAATTAATTAACCCATATGGTGTGGGTTCTAGTAGTATAAATAGAAGGAAGAATTAACCCATTTGGTGTTGGTGTGTGATTTCAGGAGTGGAGCATTTTGATCAAGCTGGCGGGCTTGACTGATGGGGCCAGGTCACCTCCTAGGACTTTGCCGCCGGTGACAAAGTGTAATGCCGAAACTCTTACAGGTAAGAACCAAATAGAATACACATTGTATGTAAATATCTTAAAAATAATATTCATAGAAACAGTTGCAACTCGGGCCCAATATTTTTGAGGGTTGCAAGGTAGGACTTTGCCGCCGGTGACAAAGTGTAATGCCGAAACTCTTACAGGTAAGAATCAAATAGAATACACATTGTATGTAAGTATCTTAAAAATAATATTCATAGAAACAGTTGCGACTCGGGCCCAATATTTTTGAGGGTTGCAAGGTTCGTAATAGGACTTTGCCGCCGGTGACAAAGTGTAATGCCGAAACTCTTACAGGTAAGAATCAAATAGAATACACATTGTATGTAAGTATCTTATCTTAAAAATAATATTCACAGAAACAGTTGCGACTCGGGCCCAATATTTTTGAGGGTTGCAAGATTCGTAAAATGTCTGGCTGAGGGACTATAAACAGAGAGTAGATCAGCGTCTAGCTAGGGGACTATAAACAGGGAGAAGACTAGCCCAAATTTCCTCACGCTATATCAATAGCGAAGGTTGAGTGCGAAGGGCGGCATCCAACTCGGAAAATTTTGTTTAGCCATCAATAGCGAAGGTTTAGTGCGAAGGGCGGCATCAAACTCGGAAAATTTAGTTAAGCCAAAACCAGTTAGCCTCAAAGCGATCACTCTAAAGCTGATTGAGAGGCCGACGACAAACGCCGACCCCATCTGAACATGGGAAAAGGAGAAGAAGAAGAAGGTTCGTAAAATGGCAAAAAGTACAGGTACCTACCTAGGGAAATTTCATAGCACAGAGGAGGAGGAGGAGGAGGGAAATTTCATAGCACAGAGGGAGAGGGAAATTTCATAGCACAGGAGGGTTGTTTATTTACCTAAAGTGGAGATGGGACAGGGAGAAAAGAAAAGATGGAAGGGGAGGAGAGGAAAGAGAGAAGAGAGTAGGGGAAGGAATGACAGCACAGGAGGGGTATTTATTTACTGATAGCGAGGGAGGGGATGATGTTGGGGGAGGGGAAGGGATGATGTCGGGGGTGAGACTATAAACAGAGAGTAGATCAGCGTCTAGCTAGGGGACTATAAACAGGGAGAAGACTAGCCCAAATTTCCTCACGCTATGTATATCGATAGCGAGGGTTGAGTGCGAAGGGCATCTCACTCGGAAAATTTTGTTTAGCCACAACCAGTTGGCCTCAAAGCGATCACTCTAAAGCTGATTGAGAGGCCGACGACAAACGCCGACCCCATCTGAACATGGGAAAAGGAGAAGAAGAAGAAGGTTCGTAAAGTGGCAAAAAGTACAGGTACCTACCTAGGGAAATTTCATAGCACAGAGGAGGAGGAGGAGGAGGAGGAGGAGGAGGAGGGAAATTTCATAGCACAGAGGAGGAGGGAAATTTCATAGCACAGGAGGGTTGTTTATTTACCTAAAGTGGAGATGGGACAGGGAGAAAAGAAAAGATGGAAGGGGAGGAGAGGAAAGAGAGAAGACAGTAGGGGAAGGAATGACAGCACAGGAGGGGTATTTATTTACTGATAGCGAGGGAGGGGAGGGGATGATGTCGGGGGAGGGGAAGGGATGATGTCGGGGGTGAGGATGATGTATTCAAGGTTTCATTCAGCAGATCAGCAGTTCAGCAGCCAGTATTGATCGCGTCCTGCTGAAGGGAACCACGTGAGGGTCGTCGCTTCAGCAGCTGTGAAATTTAACACACTTGGAATTTTTGTGATGAAGACTTTTCTAATTTTTTGTATCCAAACGTGAAATTGTATTGAGACTTTTGTGAATATACTTGAAAGTTTTGTTATGAAATTGTAGGAAGATCAGTTCAGCAGCCAGTATTGATCGCGTCCTGCTGAAGGGAACCACGTGAGGGTCGTCGCTTCAGCAGCTGTGAAATTTAACACACTTGAAATTTTTGTGATGAAAAGACTTTTCTAATTTTTTGTATCCAAACGTGACATTGTATTGAGACTTTTGTGAATATACTTGAAAGTTTTGCTATGAAATTGTAGGAAGAATGTCATTTTATGCAACTGATAAGAAATACCTATACTCTGTAGAATGTAAAATACTTAGTAAGAATTCTGTATGATTAATAGGTCTCGGTTAACAAATCCTTTATGACTGTACCGAGATATTGAAACAATGTTCCCTTGTATGTATTAAGTATGGAATTTTGAATTTTCAGATCAACTGTTGTGAAGCAAGTACATATTAAATTTAATAATGAACTTGAACTCCTGACAGTTAAAATTCTTAAATGGGTGAAGTAAGTGTCAAATAAAATGTGTGACCCCAAAGGGTTTTGATAGTGTGCGGGCTGTAATATTGCTATAGGAGGTTCTTCTTCAAGTCGATCCACAGAACTTACTTATATATAATCCACATCCACACATTATATATGATCCACAGAACTTATATATAATGACTGCTGAAACCCTCCAAGAGAAAAGTAAAGAAATAGTTTGTATAGGTAATCGTTGTTCCGCGCGGAAACGCCGGATTCAGAGGACTTTGCCATGAAACATTATATTTAAATCTGCAGAATGACAGCATTGGTCAATTTCCAACATCAACCCATGTTACTTGTTAAACTCTTTTGAAACATGTGTACTGATTGTGTGTGTGTGTTTTCCCCGTGTAAATCATCGTCGCTTTTATGTGTTTTCTGGCGTCCTATACCAGGGTGATTTATAATGAGAGAGGTACCCGTAGGTTGAGAACATGTGTGTAGTTTTCTTTGAATTTGCATTGTACATTCTGGTACATACTGAGTACATAGTAGTACATAATCAGTACATTTTGGTTCAAAATGAGCATATTCTGGTACGTACCTAATGACCTCCTATGTTATTGTGTTTAACCCTCTATTGGTGAGGTGGTTTTTACATTTGATTATTTATCGATTTGTATAGGGGACCTATGTATACAAGGTAATGAGAAAATATTGGAATCGGTCCGAATTTTCAAAATCCGGAAACTGGTGAAATTATCCATTTTACATTCTGTGATATCTGGCAGATCCCACCTCACCTCATTTATTACAAAACCGTTCATTGTGTGGTTAGTCTACCTTCTTTCTCATTATTCCTCATTTAGTGATTCGTGAATTGAATTGGCATTCCTATTCCTAATCCTAAGCATATCTTGAACAAATTTACTTGTGTACCTGGAAATACTTACACTGATAGCTGGAACAAGGTGAAAGACACGCTGCTCTAGTCCAGGGGCCTACTGAAATGCTCAGAGAATACCCCCGAACCATTTTACCTTCTCCGAGTATACTGAAAGGCCAACAAAAACTACTCGTATATCATGGGATTGCAAGTCTGGGGTAAATTTAAGATTAGATACCTAGTAGAAATTCACTAACCCGGTCACGGATTGCAGACCTCCAGGTCTACAACAATTCTACAATAGTCTGTGCACCTGACACTGACACTAAAATAGATCCGAGTGTTTCAGGACAATGCATTGAAAAATCTCTGGTCTAAAATTGTTGGCATTGGTTCAACACAGGGTAAACGCAAACTCAATGTACTGGCGTTTTTCAGGGTTGTATTTAAGGGGGCAGGGGGCCTTCCTCTGGAGCCTAAAAAATCCATAACCATTATTGCTTACCGAGTTTGGCCTACTTTGTAGGCTTTATCAAGGAAACTGACTATAGTGACTACTGTTTTGTTCTGCTGTATCAGACCTGTATCTGGATCAATAAACCAGACCAATAAGGGGAGGGGAGGCGCTACTCATTCAAGGAGCTACTTACGAGTATTTGTCTGCATCGTATTCCGACTTGTCGCTCGGATTCCGACTTGTCGCTCGGAAAAAAAGTCGTGTCGTGTGTAGTGTCTCACTTAATTTACATTACCTGCAGGACATTTTGTCTCGTTCGGAAAAAAATCAAGTGAAACTCACGGGAAAGGGAAGGCCCGTTCTCACACTTGTCGTCCAAATTTTTCCCGAATGTCCTGTACGAGTACGCGAGTAGGTAATGCAATATAAAGAGTGTTCCCACTTACGCACGACACGATTTTTTTTCCCCCGAGCGACAAATGAGAAGGGACCTTTATTCATATTCTCAATTCACTACAAATGCATCCGCTAATGACTGATTTGTGTTTCAGGGGGGTGTATGCATATGATCTGTACCCGATGTTCATTCCCCTGGTGCTGGGTGTGTCAAGTGGAATGGAGTAGAGAGTGTATGGGCAGCCACTGGTTTGGATAAACCTGAACACACCCCTCTGTACTCCTAGCAAAATATCCTGTGAGAATTGGTTGAGCAAATAGCGCTGTCAAACTTTCTTGACTTGGTGGGCGGAGCGCTGCCGTTGCGCTTACTTGGGTGATGTTTCAAAATCATAGAGCAGAAAAATGAGGACCAACGGAATTTTTCTTTTTCTTCTACGACTTCTAGATCTCGAGATAAATCGATTTAAAAAATACCAGTAAATCGTAAACTTTGACGTCACACACGAGTTCGAGTCGGAAAATAAAAATTGAATTTTCGACCTTTTACAGTTATTATTTCGGAGTTTTGACCTCAGATTTGGATTTTTCACTACTTTTTACGTAGGAATCAACCATTCATTAATAATTTTTACCCGTTTGCAACTGCTCCATTATCCATTATAACAATGATACTGAAAAAGAGGGCACAGTTAACCCAGTGATCATGCAGGAGGACCAGGGTTCGAATACAACCATCACAAAATGAACACCTACAATGATACAGTTCCGAACGTTACCAGCGCCAGCGTACGGCGTACCGTACGCTGGCGCTGGTAAACTTTTCGGTGCTGGGTCCCAGCTTCAACCAGCGCTACTCTGAGTCGACATTGTTATCACAATGGAACAACTTGTTCTAATCTGACAGTCTAAATTGGTCTAAAATCTAAATAAAGCACTATTCATACTTCGCACTCCGTAGGCCGGCCACACACGCTCTGACCACCCGCCAGAAATGTGTATTATTGTTTTATTATTACTTGTACTTTTTTTTCATTGAAATATACTACTTATTTATTTATTTTGTTTGGTTTTATCGATTTTACTAAAAGTATTTGTTCCTAACTCCCTTTAACATATATACCTGCAATTTTAATCTTTTCATTTAAAATAAACAATTTTAGGAGGGAAAACTTGGAATACCTATTAAAAACGATAATAAGGCCCGGGCATAAAAAAAGGGAAAAAAAAGTTGCCTTCAAGAACACAGGGGCTTATTCCAAAAAACCACTTTGCACTCTCGCGCTCTCACAATGGACAGGAAAATATCGCACAGTTTTCAATATTTTCCGTCATCCTAGAGTTAGCTTGGTAAATA
>NW_007381890.1:0-3071 GCF_000475195.1 Diaphorina citri | reverse complement strand
GAGGAGGAGGAGGAGGAGGAGGAGGAGGAGGGAAATTTCATAGCACAGAGGAGGAGGGAAATTTCATAGCACAGGAGGGTTGTTTATTTACCTAAAGTGGAGATGGGACAGGGAGAAAAGAAAAGATGGAAGGGGAGGAGAGGAAAGAGAGAAGACAGTAGGGGAAGGAATGACAGCACAGGAGGGGTATTTATTTACTGATAGCGAGGGAGGGGAGGGGATGATGTCGGGGGAGGGGAAGGGATGATGTCGGGGGTGAGGATGATGTATTCAAGGTTTCATTCAGCAGATCAGCAGTTCAGCAGCCAGTATTGATCGCGTCCTGCTGAAGGGAACCACGTGAGGGTCGTCGCTTCAGCAGCTGTGAAATTTAACACACTTGGAATTTTTGTGATGAAGACTTTTCTAATTTTTTGTATCCAAACGTGAAATTGTATTGAGACTTTTGTGAATATACTTGAAAGTTTTGTTATGAAATTGTAGGAAGATTTTTTATAATTTTTGTATTAAAACGAGTTTTATGATGAAATTGTAGTAAGACTTTTGTATTTTTTTACTTTCCCTTGTTTGTACGTATATGAAACGGCGTGGATTCTTGTATATTTTTCTATCTTTTTTTGTAAGGAAAAGTGTGGGGAAAGTGGGAATTGATTGTGATTTTTTTAAATTCAACTGTGTAAACTTTTGAATACTTTTGAACTTTTTTTTCGTAAAGGATAGGTCGTGTAAAGTGTACACGATAGAAATTTTATTGTTTGTGCCTAACTATTGTCATTGTGTGCCTGTGCCTACTCAAAGTTCTGAAAACGAGCTGAAAAGAAAATTTACCTGTGAAAAGACTGGACCTTCTGAAGAAACAAAATTTGTGAACTCTTTGCAAAACTCGAGTCTTCTTTTGAAAGTTTGTTAAAACGTAGTTTTTACTTTCTTCTACTTCAACTTTTTTTTTACAATCGCGACCTGAAGATTTGTAAAAGCCGATTTCTTGTATCTTGAGATTTCTCTCAAGTTTTTTCCTTTATTGTAATTATTGTATTTCGTTATTGAGTACTTTTATCGAGACCAAAGACCAAATAATATTGTAAGTTAAAAGTGGAGGTGAGTGATAGTTGAAGCCCTAAGGCCTAAAGTGTACCTACATAAACATATCATTTTTAAAATAATTATTTTTAAAAATGGAGAAAGAGCAAGAGGGAGAAGGAGAGCGGAAGAAATGAAAAAAGAAATATTTTTGCTGTCGGATAATGGAAGAGGGTCGATATTTCTTATGTCAGACCTGGGGCAAAGAATACAATTACAAACTCTCTATGTAGATATCTATGTACTTATTTATGTACTTCTATGTAGATACCTATGTACCTATTTATGTACGTCTGTCTCATTTGTCTTGTCAAGGTTGAGTGGCAGAGAGTGAGTGATAGTTGAAGCCTTTTTATTTTTGAGGGGATTAACATCTCTGTATAACTGCTAAGTGCTAAGGCCTTTCGTGAGGGCTTATCACCCTCCATTCGGCGACAGTCTAACGGCCTCCTCACATTAACCTCACCCAGCCTGATTGAGACCGGGAAAAGGCCTCTAACTTACTTACTGCCGGGTTCTAACAGGCCGCGAGGGTCCAAAGACCTCCATGAACCAGCCTTCTCCAGAGTTCTCCATTTTGAGCGATTTCGATTCAGCTCTCTACCGTTCCTCTTGGCTTTCTAATGTTGAACCATTTGGTTGTCCCATCAAGCCCTCTAAATTGATTAAATAATCAATATGTATTCTAATTATTTATCTCTTACAGACGTGTGTTGTGGAGGTGATTTGCCGGAAGTCGAAATAATCTCTCTGCTTGAAGAGCAACTGCCCCAGTATAAACTACGCGCCGACACTCTCACTGAATTCATAGGTAAGTTACTACTTACCAACTGACCCATTCCGAGGTTATGTTTTGGCACTATTTTGATTTTTTATAGCACCTAACCCTTAGGGCTCCATAGTATTGTTTTGTTATATTGAACTAAAGTCAAAATCTGTTGACATGTGTCAGGTATTGTACATTTTTTTTTGCCCATTCCGACCAGAAGGTAGACAGATGTCCCGGCCACATGGCCAGATGGGAGGCCACCGAGAACTGACCCATTTTAGCTTGTGGTCCTGGACAGAAATAAACAATTTTATCACCTAAGGCCTAAAGTGTACCTACATAAACATATTATTTTTAAAAATGGAGAAAGTGCAAGAGGGAGAAGGAGAGCGGAAGAAGTGAAAAAAGAAATATTTTTGCTGTCGGATAATGGAAGAGGGTCGATATTTCCTATGTCAGACCTGGGGCAAAGAATACAATTACAAACTCTCTATGTAGATATCTATGTACTTATTTATGTACGTCTATGTAGATACCTATGTACCTATTTATGTACGTCTGTCTCATTTGTCTTGTCAAGGTTGAGTGGCAGAGAGCGTCTCATAATTCTCTTTCCGCTCATTAAAGGAGCGTCTTTTTTCTCTCTCTCTCTCACATTTTCTTCAAAAGAATATTTCTCAAGGAACTTATGTAGAATTGTAGATACATAATTTTACAACTGATATTATTACATTTTCTTCAAAAGAATATTTCTCAAGGAACTTATGTAGAATTGTAGATACATAATTTTACAACTGATATTATTATGATGGGACTACCCCAAGGTTGCAATATTGTCGGACAATCAATCCTTGAAGTAATGTAGAGCTAAAAATTAATTTACTATACGCACCTACTACCGATGTTCATATAATTATTATACTCCCTGTACTATTAGGATAAGGAAAGTGAAAAAAAAGTCGTCCTTTTTTTGACCGGAATACTTTTTTTTGCTTCCTATTTAAACATAATTTTCTAATGACTTATTAGAAAGAGATACATAATAAAATACATATGCTTATATCTAATGCCTATAAATATAGAAAAATAATAAAATTATCTCAAAATTCTAAATTCAATTAAAATAGTCCAGGGGCCAATCGCTCGCTTTTTAGTCCGTCCTCCCTTTACTATTACAATAGTAATAAAAAGGTATAAGGGACGGACTATTGTATTCGCCTCG
>NW_007381889.1:0-10483 GCF_000475195.1 Diaphorina citri | reverse complement strand
CCTTATGGCCCTTAGTCCAGGGGGTGCACCCCGGGCGTGCGACGAATCATGATCCTCGGTGGTCAGCTCTGTATTTGAATCCTTTTTTCCTGATAGCAGCCGTTTAAAGAGGGTACGGTTAGCCCAGTGGTAACGCGCTTGCTTGTCATGCAGAGGGTCCCGGGTTCGAATCTCACCATCGATAAAAATTTGCACTCATTTTTCGATATTTCAACGGGTTACTTTCTGGTGTTCTTGTGTTGACTTAGCACTTAAATGGAAAGTATTGTGTTTCTTAACGCCCATCTGATGAGGAACATACAGAGGGTGGGCATTACTACTAGTCATTCAAGGTTTGCGTCCGTCTTTATAAGTAGGTACTATACAGTCTAATGAGTAGAATTTGAATTTTTTAGCCTTACAGATCGCATGGCCTTAATCCAATCGTCTAACTACATAAACTCAAATTGTTGTTCCACCTATTTATCCAGTACATTGTAGACCAGGGCATTAGTTTACTACGCTAGAATTAATAGAAATGTACCTATTCCTAAATGAACATAATTATACCCTTTTCTTTACCTATATTGTAAGAAGTTACTTTACCTCCTGGTCATTCGCCTCCTGTTGAAAAGTACATTGGGGTTCAAAAATAGTCTGTTAATTATGAGTACCTATGAGTTAACATGAGGCTGTACACCAGGTGGTGAACTAAAAAAGAAATTTGTTTATATTAACTTGTAATTTATCATGTAGGTACTTATAAAAATAGACATTGTCTGTCGTTTTTTTGAAGACAACTGCACAGATTTTGATTGGTAACTACATATACCTTGATCTTGATGGCTGAATTGTTGAATACTACCTTTCTTCTCGAAAATATGTTGTTGTTTTTTTTAGTCTATTTAGGGCTAGTGTCTGGATACTAATTGTAAAGGGGGGTGCCGATGCTTTGGAGTGTTTCTTTACTGTGCAGGTGTCTATTGACATAATTTACATAATTATAAAATTGTATACATACCTACCTAATTTCTATGTTTGTGAAATAAAAACTCTGGTTGATGTACAAATGTTTGTGATATCTTTGTTCGTTTTACTTAATTTTATTCTAATATTTTTATGAGATTTCATAGAGGGAACTGAACAACTGAGGTTTTATAATCCCAAAAGTGAAGACAGGATAGGAGAGAGCCAACCGTTTCGAGAAGGAACCTTATCTGTTTAGGATAAAATTTGCCCAGGGCAAATAGTAAACTCGCGACGTAGAGACACTTACAAAGCAGACGCTCTATTCTCCAAACTAACCAGACTAGCTGGGATTAGCTAAGCAGCTAAGTCCTAGCTAAGCAGTTAAGTCCTAGCTAAGCAGCTAAGTCCTAGCTAAGCAGCTAAGTCCTTGCTAAGCAGCTAAGTCCTAGCTAAGCAGCTAAGTCCTAGCTAAGCAACTAAGTCCTAGCTAAGCAGCTAAGTCCTAGCTAAGCAGCTAAGTCCTTGCTAAGCAGCCAAGTCCTAGCTAAGCAGCTAAGTCCTAGCTAAGCAGCTCTGGTTCTGGGGAAACTGGCCAAGTTTCTGCTCCTCGAGTTCGAATCGCGGGACTCCCGTGAGCGCAGCTCCGTGGTAAGTTTTTTTTTCCATCAGTTTGGAGCTGGGGCAGCTAGAGATTCGAATAGACTATATGTACCTTGGTTATCCTGCTCGAATGAGACTAAAAAGTCCCTTTGCCCCAGCAGTCTAAACATTCTAAACAAGGTCTCGTGTATTTTATAGGTTTTAGAGAACATTTTTCATGCGTAATACATAATGTTACAGATTGTTATTTCTGGTGCTAATTGATATACATATTATGTAGTTAACTTGGAGGGTAGCGAGTCCGCCTTGTAAAAGCTCTGGGTTGCGGGTTCGATTTCGGCGCCTTTATTCTAAATCTAGAACAGATGAGTTTCATTCTCGGAATGGCTCTCTTCCTTTTTTAGACGATAAGACCTCCGTTCTTTAAGTTCCATTTATAACTGTTTTACTGAATAAATTGTTTCATTTGTCCTAATTTACATTTGCTTCCAGTACCAACAACAGCCGCCAGGGCACACCAAACTCAGAAGGCCGCCTGGAGGGCGGATCGACTGCTCTACAAGGGCCGGCAAGTGGATCACTGAAGACCGCGAGTGTAACGCAACCAGCGACCCGCGCACTATGAGTCCACGGTTTGCGCCGCGGCATAAGACGCAGTACGTGAACGGGATTCATGTGAACGGTACGTTTTGTTGTGTTTTAAAGGGTTAAAAAATAAAAAAATCTCAGTTGATAGTTAGGTAGGTAGCTTTTCTTTGGGAATTTTAACCATGTTAAGCATAGGTACTTGTGCAAATGATTGTCACAAAATATCGTTGTCCGACGCAAGACCTGTTCCCACTTATCGTGAGTTTCATCCGATTTTTTCCCGAATGTCCTGTAGGTAATGTAGAGTGTTCCACTTACTCACGACATGATTTTCTCCGAACGACAAGTGGGAACGATCCTTTAGTTCACCTTGATAAATTATATGACTTCACTTGGACGCGAACTACCAAATCCGAATTCCACCGCGCTAACTACTGCAATACTGGTGAAGGGGTTTCATTCTAGCTACTCATTGGACTGGGAGCATGTGATAACCCAGAAAACACATGGGACCAAATTTACAATTTTATAGTTACTCATTCCTCAGTCCATCAACATAAAACTCATCTCGAACTTTTACTGCAACCAAAAACAAAACTTTGAAACTGAAGTTCAAAATCCTAAAACGAGCCTTTGTTTTATTGTCCCTACACATGGGTACTGGACGGCATTAAGGTGTGTCCACACATAGTCGTCCACACTGCCTTGACAACATAGATTCACCTCGTCGATCGACGGGCGGGCGGCTATGTTTGGATACAGCTTTACAGATCTTTTACCATACAAAAATTCGGTGCAATAATTTCAACAATACCTATTATAGGTACGTAGGTATTCTAGGAATAAAATAGACTTCTTCTTCTTCTTCTTCGCCTTTTCCCATGTTCAGACGGGGTCGGCGTTTTTCATCAGCCTCTCAATTAGCCCTAAAACTTGGCTACCAATTTTACGAGTGGATGCCTTTCGCACTCACCTTTGCTTTTTCTTTAGCAAGGGATTCCGTCTTCAAACGATTTCCGATCAAAAAAGCTCAAGATTACCCATTACTTTTGGAATTCAACTCTAAGTCCTAATTAATCCCATGTTTCTTTTTTCAAACGATTTCCGATCAAAAAAGCTCAAGATTACCCATTACTTTTGGAATTCAACTCTAAGTCCTAATTAATCCCATGTTTCTTTTTTTCCCCAGACACCGAATCGTCCAACCTTATCCGTCTTCTCAACCAGGTGCACCATACGATCGAGCGAAACGAGAACCGCCTGACCGATCAGGAGCGGCGAGAATTTAACGAGCTTGAATGGAAACAGGTGGCGCTAGTGTGCGACCGATTTCTACTGTGGGTCTTCCTGATAGTGACGGGGGTGACGACGTATGTGATACTGTGTGGGTCACCTTATGGCCCTTAGTCCAGGGGGTGCACCCCGGGCGTGCGACGAATCATGATCCTCGGTGGTCAGCTCTGTATTTGAGTCCTTTTTTTTCCTGATAGCAGCCGTTTAAAGAGGGCACGGTTAGCCCAGTGGTAACGCGCTTGCTTGTCATGCAGAGGGTCCCGGGTTCGAATCTCACCATCGACAAAAATTTGCACTCGTTTTTCGATATTTCAACGGGTTACTTTCTGGTGTTCTTGTGTTGACCCAGCACTTATATGGAAAGTATTGTGTCTCTTATCGCCCATCTGATAAGGAACATACTGAGGAGTGAGGGTGGGCATTACCACTAGTCATTCAAGGTTTGCGTCTGTCTTTATAAGTAGGTACTATACAGTCTGATGAGTAGAATTTGAATTTTTTAGCCTTACAGATCGAATGACCTTAATCCAATCGTCTAACCACCATAAACTCAAATTGTTGTTCCACCTATTTATCCAGTACATTGTAGACCAGGGCATTAGTTTACTACGCTAGAATTAATAGAAACGTACCTATTCCTAAATGAACATAATTATACCCTTTTCTTTACCTATATTTTAAGAAGTTACTTTACCTCCTGGTCATTTGCCTCCTGTTGAAAGGTACATTGGGGTTCAAAAATAGTTCATTTTTTTTTTTTTTTTAAGAGGTTTGACAGAGGGAACTGTAACTGCTATGGTCTTATCGTCCCGAAATCGAAGAGAGAAGGAAGACAGGATAGGAGAAAGCCAGCCGTTCCGAGAACGAGCATTATCCCATCAGGATAAAATCACAATTATAATTAAAATTACAATTTAGATTAAGGCAGATTTAAAATAAAATATTGATGTATCTCACAAAGGGAATCTTTGTATGTACCTAATGATGGAAAGGGAGAGAGAGAGAGATAATAAAGAATAAGGTGAAAGGTTATGACAGGAGGAGAGGGGCGAAGGAGAGAGAGAGAGGAAGAAATGAGGTAGAAAAAATCAAGGATAGAGAGAGAGAGAGAGAGAGAGAGAGAGAGAGAGAGAAAACAATTTTCGCTGGCAGCAAGATTCTCTTGGTATCTGCTCAAGTCATCTGGCCCCTATTTCTTTAAAGTCCCTCCCCTCCTCTCTTCCTTCTTCCCTCCCCTCTCCCTCTCTTCCTCCCTTCCTTTTTCATTCTCCTTCTCTCTCTACCTTTCTCCCCTCCTGTATTATCCCAGGGTTAACTTAATTAACTTTTGGCAAAGACATCACAACAGGAAAGTTTTTTTGCCTTTGCAACATATTTCCTTCTCCTTCTTCTCCTCCTCCTCCTTCTTTTTCCCCCATCATCTTCTTTTCCCTTTTCCTCTTCGTCTTTCTTCTTCTTCATCTCCTTCTTATCTTTCTCCTCCCTTCCTTTTTCCTTCTTGTCTTTTCCTTTTGTTATTCTCCTCCTCCCTTTCAACATGAGTTCTCTGTTCCTCTTTTCTTTGGTTCCTTATTTGTTATCAAACGTTCCATATTTCTCCACGCCCTAAACCAAATTTTCTCTTCTTCCCTAAATTGACTTCTCTCTCTCTCTCTCTCACTTTTCCTTCCTCTCCCTAAAGTTGATTCTCTCTCCCTCCATATATCGTTGTATACCCTAAAACCCTTCCTCTCCCTCCCTCCCTAAACCGCTCTCCCCTCAACCTCTTTCTCCTCCCTTAACCTCTCTTTCCCTTCATTCTCTCTATCCTTTCCTCCTCCTCCTCTCTCCTCCTCTCCCCTAAACCGCTATCTCTCATTCTCTCCCTTAAAACACAAACACACTCAAATTTTGATACATTGTGTTCACATGACTGGGTAGAACAATGTAAAATCAGGGGACCTTGAATGCATGGGTGTGGTTTTTGGGGGGGTTTTAAGTGAAAGCTTTTAAAGTTACGATGGTTTTTGCTTTTTTAGGACAAACAAACGAAAGAACAAAACCAGATAGGGGGTAAAGCGCTTTCCGCAAACATTAGAGTCTTCAGTAGATCCTCCATGAGATTTTTGGTGAGATGGTTAATAATGACGATAAAGAGAAGGGGACTCAGTACTGTACTGACCCCTTAGAAGGAACCTTATCTGTTTAGGATAAAATTTGCCCAGGGCAAATAGTAAACTCGCGACGTAGAGACACTTACAAAGCAGACGCTCTATACTCCAAACTAACCAGACTTGTTGGGATTAGCTAAGCAGCTAAGTCCTAGCTAAGCAGCTAAGTCCTAGCTAAGCAGCTATGTCTTAGCTAAGCAGCTAAGTCCTAGCCAAGCAGCTATGTCCTAGCTAAGCAGCTAAGTCCTAGCTAAGCAGCTAAGTCCTAGCTAAGCAGCTAAGTCCTAGCTAAGTAGCTAAGTCCTAGCTAAGCAGCTAAGTCCTAGCTAAGCAGCTAAGTACTAGCTAAGTCCTAGCTAAGCTACAGCAGCTAAGTCCTAGCTAAGCAGCTAAGTCCTAGCTAAGCAGCTAAGTCCTAGATAAGCAGCTAAGTCCCAGCTAAGCAGCTAAGTCCTAGCTAAGCAGCTAAGTCCTAGCTAAGCAGCTAAGTCCTAGCTAAGCAGCTGAGTCCTAGCTAAGCAGCTAAGTCCTAGCTAAGCAGCTAAGTCCTAGCTAAGCAGCTAAATCCTAGCTAAGCAGCTAAATCCTAGCTAAGTCCTAGCTAAGCAGCTAAGTCCTAGCTAAGCATCAATGTAGTATTCACGCTGAAATTTCAACTAGCTCATCACTTTCAAAAGTCTACAGCGCGGCGTAGCGCAAAAGTGTCCCCAATTAGGCCGCCACACTTGAGGTCTTCGGATACCTTATCAGATACCAACCAAGCTCGACGTTGCTTAACATGAGCGATCCACGGGACCTAATAGTAGTCAGGTACAGGGGCACATGCTATCTTGACAAAGTCTTCATATCGGACCTTACTGTTCATGGTGACATTGGCTTCCCGGAAGATTTGATCCACTGAAAAAAATGAGAAAATAAATGAAAGATTTTTTCTTTTTTCACTTCAACTTTGAGAGAAATCGTGTCATTAAAACGTTTTAATCGTTTTTAGGAGAAAGCCAGCCGTTCAGAGAATGAAACTTATTCGTTCAGAATAAAATTCGTCCCGGGCGGGAATCGAACGCGCGGCCTAGCGCTTACAAGAGAGATGTGCTACCTTCCAAGCTCAGCAGACTGGCTACAATGATTTAGTACAGGCGCTATTTAAGTTTCCAAAAGGAAACCGGTTCGCCGGTTCCGTTCTCGAAAGTTTCCCAAAAGGAAAATACACCTTTAGTTTTCAGGAGTTCCATCTGTTTCCACTTTCATCTGAGGTTTCCATCCATCTGTTTCCACTTTTATCTGAGGTTTCCTCTTACCTTCTTTCGAGCTCAACCCCTCTCCCCAATTAACCAGGACGTGTTTCAAATATTTGGCGGGCACCGTCCCACTTTTCGTCGTGTCAGCGGCTTTGAACGCATCCACTACTTCTTTGGGTATGTCTTCGGCTTTGCTGTGAGTGTGCATCACTTTGAGGAAATCGGGGAACGACAATTTGCCACCTGAACGCAGAAAACAGAAGAAAAGCATTATTATTGAACGAACACACTTTTCGTCGTGTCAGCGGCTTTGAACGCATCCACTACTTCTTTGGGTATGTCTTCGGCTTTGCTGTGAGTGTGCATCACTTTGAGAAAATCGGGAAACGACAATTTGCCACCTGAACGCAGAAAACAGGAGAAAAGCATTATTATTGAACAAACGAAACGACTTTTTCTTTCAAGAGGTTTGACAGCGGGAACTGTAAAACCTAAGATCTTATCGTCCCAAAAATCAAAGAGAGAAGAAAGACAGGATAGGAAAATGCTAGCCCTTCCGAGAACGAACATTATCCCATCAGCATAAAATCTGCCACAGGCGGGAATCGAACCCGCGACCTTGTACTTACAAGTCAGACGCGCTACCCTCCAAGCTAACTAGGTTGGAACGACTAGATATTTTTATTCCTCGTAATCGAAAACAAGCTTACTGTCAAAGTAGGTAAATATGAATTCTCGGCAGTAGACGCTTCAGTCAAATTACCTACGTATGTGTACCGTAGGTAAACAAAGAGGTCTACAGGATAGACATTTGTTTCTCCATTTAAAAAAAGCGAATTTCCCGTGGGAGTGTCACATCTATTATTCTGCAATTTGTTCTGTCTACGGCCCACAGGGTAAGTTATATTATGGGGAATGTAGGTAGTAAATACCTACCATACCTAATAATAGGTAGGTACACAGCTTTACAGGAGAGTTCCATTCCCTGAGGAAAGCAAAAATTGTAATCCCCATTTTTTTATCCTATGTTTCATATCGAGATTGAATTTGATCTGTTTGACGGATTTCATCCTGACGGATAATGTTTTTTCTCGGAACGGCTGGCTTTCTCCTATCCTGTCTTCCTTCTCTATTCGATTTAAAAAAAAACGTATGTAGGTACAATACGTACCTTTCTCCGCCAGATATTTCTTGAGTTCGGCTATGGTGGGACTCATACCCAGAGATCTCATTATGACCGACAGTTCATCCAGGGTTTTGATCGTACCATTCCTGGCGAACAGGAAGAAACATTCCCGGAATTCTGGGAAAATTAACTGTAAAACTCAGAAAAAAGGTACCTGTCCCTACCCTAATAACATCAATCGATAGTTGGGAAATGGTAGGGTTGGTTGGCTCTTCGTTGGGAAATGATAACATGGTTTAAGAACTGTTGGCCGGCGGTAAGACAGTGCGCCAACCCATACATTTTGCCAAACACCAAAATATAACGTAAAGCTAACAACCAACAATTATCCAACCTAAACTATTTTTAGGGTAGGTACAGGGTACCCAAAAGTTCAATGATAATTAAAAATCAGTCAAACAAACTAAAACACCTCTTCTCTTTGATCAAACGGGGATTGCTCTAATGACACGTCTGGACCAAAAGTCATGAGCGAATTTCTTCCATAAGTAAAACACCATAAGTACTTCAATGATAGTCAAGGGTAAATGAACATGTCATTGGCTTTACAGCAAGATGGCATTTTTTAAAACTCGGGTTTTAAAAGTTCCCTAGATACGGAGTTTCAAACTTACCTAGATACGGGGTTTTAAACGTGAACACTTTATATCCGGATCTGTCCAGGGGTTCGGCACTGTTACAATAATGGCACACATGGTATTGGTTGTATTCCCGGGCTATGTAGTCTACCAGGGGACCGGGAAACAGTCCTGGCTCGAAGAAGTTCTCCTTAGAGGCAATGACAGACTGAACGGCTAGATCTTGCAGCCGGGATGGCTGATGTAGCTTCTTCTGCTTGCGAAGTACCTCGTCCCGTGTACTCGTCGATCGAATCCTGATGGGGAAATTTAAATACTTCATTAAATGTATCACTAAATGTATTGGAGAAAAACTTACCGCTAGGTCGCGGGTTTGATTCCCAAACGGGGCAGATTTTATTCTGAACGGATAAGGTTTGTTCTCGGGACGGCTGGCTTTCTCCATTTCTGCCTTCCTTCTCTCTCCGCTTTCGGGACGATAAGGTATTAGCAATTACAGTTGCCTCTATTAATCTTTTTAAAAAACTTGACTTTTTTCATAGAGGGAATTATAAAAAATAATACCAGTTCTTATCGTCCCAAAATCGAAGAGAGGAGGACAGGATAGGAGAAAGCCAGCCGTTCCGAGAATTTGACGTATGATAAAGTTTGCATCAGACGGGAATTGAACCTGTGATTTAGCGCTTACAAGACAGGCACTCTAACCGCAAAGTTATCTAGGCTGGCTAGCTGATTTATAATCTAAAGTTTAAAATCAACCAATCAGATTGCTTAATCTTATGAGTTTAACTTAAACCAAGTATCAGATTAAGTATGGTCTAGAGTTCCAGACCAACAAATTTTCCAAACTATCTAAAACCAGTCCTCAAGTCAAGACTACCTCTCTTGGCACTTGGCGTCGCTTACCTCGCGTGTATATCGGAATGGTACCACATGAACGTGGACTTGAAGTAGTTGTGATTGCCATGCCTGTACACCGTGTCCAGCTGGGGCATACTCAACAGAAACCCGGGCAATGCATCCAGCAGATTGTTGTCCAAATACAAGTGGGTCAGATTCTTGCAGAAGGTCAGAGTGAAGGGAATGGAGGCGTTCTGGAGACAGTTGTCCGTGAGGCACAGCACGCGAAGGTTGGTCAGACGACCGATGTCGGGTGGGAGAGATGTGAGGGAGTTACTTTTGAGGGAGAGCACTTCGACGGTGTCGCATTTGAAAATCTGTGTGAGGGGAAGTAAAGAAGTAAAACGTGGGTTGAAAACAAGTGGGTTAAAATTGAAAAAATAAAAAATAAATAAAAATAATAATGATAAAATATATTATGCATACTCTCCTTCCTATAGGAGTATAGGATAAGGAAAGTAAAAACGCATGGGAAAAATATTGTGGTATCCAAATATGAGAACAGATGCCCCCAACTTCAAGGCTACAATTTCTTTGGCACGCAGTCTGTGGTGTGGAGTTTTTGTTCTTGAAACTTGATCTCCTTGAAAAGCCAACGCCTTGCTTGTTCCTTGTTGCTTGAACTGTTCATTGAAATCATTGAATTAAAATATCAATTCTTTCTTTATTTATAGTCTTTATCAGCTTCTTAGAACAATCTTGAATCTGACAGCCCTCATTATTTTTTGCTGGATCAGCCATCAAGTCGTGTGATCAAATAACCTTTGAACTCGTGAGATCAAATAACCATGGCTGAGCTTGACGGGGCAGGAGACAAACTGTTCCACGATGAAAGTTCTGCTTCACTGAACAAGGATCATGTGGAGGTGAAATTCGTGTCGCCAGAGAACGCCAAAAATGGAGATGCCAAAATCAACATCGGAGATCTGAAATCTTCATTTGCAGGAATGGGTGAGCTATTTCATGTTTTTTTTTTTTTTTTTTTTTTTTTTTTTTTTTTTT
>NW_007381888.1:0-10486 GCF_000475195.1 Diaphorina citri | reverse complement strand
GAGAAAAAGAGAGAGTGAGAGGGAGAGAGAGAGAGAGAGAGAGAGAGAGAGAGAGAGAGAGAGAGAGAGAGAGAGAGAGAGAAAGAGAGAGGGAGATCCTCTTCTCTCTTTTTCTCTTTTCTTTCCTTCCTCCTCTTTATCTACCTCTCTCTGTTATTCCATCTCTCTCATTCTCTCTCTATTTCTCTATTGTGAGCCGGAGAGAGAGGGAGAGATCCTCTTCTCTCTTTTTCTCTCTCTTTCTCTATTTGACCACAATATCTAGCCTCCTCTCTCATTAAATCTCCCCGTCTCTCTCACACACACCCTCTCAGTAAATATTTCTCTCTCTCTCTCTCTCTCTCTCTCCTATTGTGCTCAACATTTCATTCAAATTAATTAGAAGAGGCAGAAACTACATTGGTTTCAGGGATTTCCATTTTAAGCTTTCTCTCCCTCACTCTCTCTCTCTTTCTCTCTCTCTCTCTCTCTCTCTATTCTTCCTTTATCCTAATCCCTCTGTTTCTTTATCTATCTTTCTATTCTCCCTCCTCTCCTCTTTCTCTTCATATTTTCTCCTTTTCCTCCTCTTTATGTCTTCCTTCCTTTCTCTCTCTCTATCCCTCTCTCTCTCTCTCTCTCTCTCTCTCTCTCTCTCTCTCTCTCTCTCTCTCTCTCTCTCTCTCTCTCTCTACACAAAAAGCCCACTCTAAGGCTTAGGTGTGGGGGCAACTGCCCCAAAATATGGGTTAGTAAGCTCTCTCTCTCTCTCTCTTTCTCTATTTGGCCACAATCTCTATCCTCCTCTCATTAAATCTCCCACTCTCTCTCTCTCTCCCCCCACTCTGTCTTACAAATGGGGTTACAACTTACCCCACGTCTCCCTATATAAGTTTAAATTTTCACATATTTACCTACGTACAAACCAGGGGAAAACCTTTACTCGAGCAATAATTAAAGCAAATATTTTCTTAAAATTAAACTCTCAAAGTCCTTTCGTTTTTGCCATCTCTCTCTCTCTCTTTCTCTCTTTTTCTCTCTCTCTTTCTATCTTCTACTAACAGTTCGTCGTTGTCTTCTTCTTTTCCTCTTTCTTCTTCTTCTTCTTCTTCTTCTTCTTCTTCTTCTTCTTCTTCTTCTTCTTCTTCTTCTTCTTCTTCTCTTATTACCTCTTTACATCTCTTTACATCCTTCTTACCACTAAGTCTTCTACTATTTCTGGATTTTCTAACATTCCTCTCTCTCTTCCTTAATTATTTAACCTGTCATATTCTCTTCCCCTCCTTCTTCCTTCTTTTCCTCTGTCTCTTCTTTAGCTTTTCCTCCCTGCCTCCTTTTTTCGAACTCCCCTCCTTTCGCTTTCTTCTTCACCTCTTCCTATTCAGCTTATTTCAATTTCTCCTCCTTCTCCTCTATTTTCTGCTTCCCCTCCTGTTAAACCTTGTTTTACTTCCTCTTTCTCTTCCTTCTATTTTTCTCCTCCTCCTTCTTCTTCTTACCTTTTTTTTCCTGCTCTTCCTCTTTCTTTAACTAGCCTTACCACTAAGTCTTCTATTTCTTGATTTCCGAGTAGGTATTTCTCTCTCTCTCCCTCTCTCTTCCTTAATGATAATTATTTAACGGGTCTTATATTCTCTTGTCCCTTCTTTTCCTCCTCCTCCTCCTTCTTATCTTCCTATTTGGCTTATTTTATTTCTCCTCCTCCTCCTCCATATTCTTCTTCCCCTCCCCTTCTGCTTCTCTTCCTCCTCCATTTTCTTCTTCCTTAATTCATTCCTCTTTCTCTCCTTCTTCTTCTTCTTCTTCTTCTTCTTCTTCTCCTCCTCCTGTTCTTCTTTATTTTAATTCTTTTTCTTTTAAATTTCCTTCTCCTCCTCCTCTTATTTATTCTTCTTCTCCTATTCCTTCATCTTGTCCTCCTCCTCCTCCCCCTCCTCCTTCTTTTTCTTCACCTCTTCCTATTTAGCTTATTATTATTTTCATTCCTCACTCTTCTTCTTCTCTCCTCCTCCTTCTTCCTCTCTTCCTCCTCCATTTTCTTCTTCCTTAATTCATTCCTCTTTCTCTCCTTCTTCTCCTCCTTCTGTTCTACCTTATTTTAATTCTTCTTCTCTTAAATTTCCTCCTCCTCCTCCGCCTCTTATTTATTCTTCTTCTCCTATTCCTTCTTCTTGTCCTCCTCCTCCTCCTCCCCCTCCTCCTTCTTTTTCTTCACCTCTTCCTATTTAGCTTATTATTTTCATTCCTCACTCTTCTTCTTCTCTCCTCCTCCTTTTTCCTCTCTTCCTCCTCCATTTTCTTCTTCCTTAGTTTATTCCTCTTTCTCTCCTTCTTCTTCTTCTCCTCCTGTTCTACCTTTTTTTAATTGAGACAGAAATAGGTGTCCTCAGGGTTAGGTAACATGTAAAAAAACAGGAGAGAGGGAAAAGAGAAAAGGACAGAGAGAAAAAAAGGAAAGAGAAGGGAAGAAAAGAGATAGAGAGTAGGATGAAAAGAGAGAGAAATAGGTGTCCTAAGGGTTAGGTAGAATGCAAAAAAAGGGGTATAAAAGGTTATAAAAAGAGACAGGAGATGTCCATTTGACAAATTGAATAACGGAAATGTTCTCTACCTATTCATGTCACAATGCTTGATGTGTTACAATACTTACAGGGTGATACATACATACCCATATACAGGGTGTTCTAAAATAGGAAGAGAGTAGGTCTTCACTTGACTAAAATAAACGAATTTGTGGATGGAAATGAGTCAACATGTTTCAACATCTCAGGATGCCGTCCTCAGGACTAAATTGACTCTTCACGTCAATAAATCCGTTTATTTTAGTCAAGTAAAGACCTACTCTCTTCTTATTTAGCAATTTTATTATTGGTACTTGACATGGTATTCCGTTTTCTAAGTTCTAAATCTAAATCATGATTTATTTGTGGTGAAGCTGAGAGGTTCTTCACAATTTTTGTGGATATCACAGCATTACTAAGAGCCTCCTGTACTATTTCTGACATATCATATAATTTTTCTTTTTACACGGGCAATCCCGCCACTGGTCGCTACTCGATTAAAGTAGCTACTCAATTGTCCTCACGAAGCTGAGTGCACCCCGAACTCCAAGCACAAAGCCGAAAAAACCTCGGCCCCGCCGGGAATCGAACCCGGACCTCCTGCGTGCAACCCTAGTGTGATAACCACTCGACCAGGGAGTCGCCACTTACCTTCATATGATGTGCTGAGGAGAAGGTCTTCTTGCACTCCGGACACACGTTGTTTTCGCTGCTCGTGGATTTCTTCACTGTTCCACCTCCTCCACCTCCACTGCTACCTGTTGGTTTTCCTCCCTCCTCCTCCATGAGATCCTCGTCCTCTAATTCAAATATCATGTCCTCTTCCCTGTCCACATCGTCGAGGTCAACTATGATAAACCTGGACAAAGAAAACGATATGTTTAAAAAAAAAGATTTCCGCCTTACCATTTCACTCTAAGGGTGCCCGCAGAACAAGGCATTCAAGATGAAGCATATTCAGGTGGAACATCCGGAAACATTTCAGTTGAAAATCCAGAAAGAAGCGCACACAGAACGAGGTTGAATAATCCAGAAAAATTGCCACCAAAAAAAAGTAGTTCTTTCTTAAAACTCTCTCTCTCTCTCTCTCTTTAATCATGACTAATACTTGCCAAGTACTTATTTATATGTATTTCCACTTACTTCTCTCTCTATTTTTTCTCGCTTTTGCTTATTTACACAATCTTTTTTTTATCTTTGAACCCGATCTCTCTCTCACTCTGTTTTCTCTCTCTCTTCCTCTCTCACTCTGTTTTTTCTCTCTCTCTCTCTGTTTTCACTATCCTTTCTCTCTCTCTCTGTTTTCACTATCCTTTCTCTCTCTCTCTGTTTTCATTATCCTTTCTCTCTCTCTCTGTTTTCACTATCCTTTCTCTCTCTCTCTCTCTCTCTCTGTTTTCACTATCCTTTCTCTCTCTCTCTCTCTCTCTCTCTGTTTTCACTATCCTTTCTCTCTCTCTCTCTATTTTCACTATCCTTTCTCTCTCTCTGTGTTTTCACTATCCTTTCTCTCTCTCTCTGTTTTCACTATCCTTTCTCTCTCTCTCTCTCTCTCTCTCTCTCTCTCTCTCTGTTTTCACTATCCTTTCTCTCTCTCTCTCTCTCTCTGTTTTCACTATCCTTTTTCTCTCTCTCTGTTTTCACTATCCTTTCTCTCTCTCTGTTTTCACTATCCTTTCTCTCTCTCTCTCTGTTTCACTATCCTTTCTCTCTCTCTGTTTTCACTATCCTTTCTCTCTCTCTCTCTGTTTTCACTATCCTTTCTCTCTCTCGTCCTCCTATTCTAATTTTTAAAAATCAATAAATCAGCTTCCTTAATCCAAGAGTTAAACCGGGGGCCACGGCTTTGATTCAGATCACAAAAATAAGCTGTTTTGAGTTGTCATTCGTGCGCGAGATCTTAAAAAGGTGATTTTGCCAACTTTATAAACACCCTGTATAATAAATAGGTATGTACCTGTACATAATATTATCTATCTTTTTTTTAATTCAAGCAAGGTTTTATATTTTATAAAATGTTCACCTGTTCAAGTCTCTAGCTCTTACCGTTCTCGAGATATTTTGTTTACAGACAGACAGACACACGGACACACACACACGGACCAATGGCTGAAGGGACCTCAAAACGTGTTTTGACACTAAAAACTGACCATCGAAAATTTGACCCGATTACATTACTTTCCTTCCTATAGAATAAGAAAAGTAAAAACCAAGCCGTTCGCGAACGAACTTTAACTGGTTAGGATAAAATCCGCCCAGGGCAGGAATGGAACCCTCGACCTAGCACTTAGAGGACAGACATAAGGGACCTTAAAAATGCTGTTTCACCGCCACAAATTTAAATATTTAAATAAAGGTGGGTAAATTATTCCTAGATTCCTACCTACATTAGAAATTAGAAACACGAAACATCCATTTTAGTTAGGTATTTATTTTATCTCTTTATTAGGCACATACCTACTGTTTGATTTGGTTCGAACCAGTCACTTGAAACACAATTTAAACACACTCAAAAAACGCCCAAACACCTAGGTATATTACGTATCGGACACAAGAATACTTGAAAATTAAATGGTCACTTTAGAATTTCGGAATATGAGATCCGGCTGTCTAAGACCCATAATTTGGTCAAGTAGGAGGTAGGAGGCGGGAAAAATAAAATGAGTAAAATATAGAACTTTTAAAAATCCCACAAAAATAGTATAGAAAAATCATAAACAGTTAGACGGGTAGGTAGGTAGTCCAAAAAAATACGCGGAAATTTTTTCCAAAAAAAAAACTTCACACAAAAAACCGTTTCGCGGTTTCGAGGGAGAAAAAAACGGGACAAAAAGGTAACGGTCCCCGTTTGCGATGCCAACGTCAACTGGTGACACGGTCGCCCGTCGTTTCGTCGTTGTGGGAAGATAAATTCCCCCCCCCTTGTGTGTGTGCAAAAATTTGCGGGGAAAATGGGCGCGCGACGCGGGGGGAAAGTCCGAGGAGGGGGAAAAACGGGAATTTTCGACGCAAGCGCGGGAAACTTTTCTGGCGAGGAAGGAAAATAACAAAGCTTGGGATTTTGTGTGAAAATGAAAGAGAGAGAGAGAGAGAGAGAGAGAGAGAGAGAAGGAGCAATTGAACATAATGTGGGCTGAATACCTGTAGAAAGATTAAAAGATAAAGGAGAGAAAGAGAGAGAGAAGGGGTGAAAAGGAGAGAGATAGAAAGAGAAAGATAGAAAGAAAGAGAGAGAGAGAGAGAGAGAGAGAGAGAGAAGGAGCAATTGAACATAATGTGGGCTGAATACCTGTAGAAAGATTAAAAGATAAAGGAGAGAAAGAGAGAGAGAAGGGGTGAAAAGGAGAGAGATAGAAAGAGAAAGATAGAAAGAAAGAGAGAGAGAGAGAGAGAGAATGATAAAAAGAAAGGGAGATAGAGGGAAGCACCAGAGGTAGAGAAAGGGGTGAAACCCCTTTTTAAGAGAGAAGAAGAGAGGGAAAGATAAGTAGATAGATAGATGAGAGAGAGAGAGGGAGAGATGAGAGAGAGAGGGAGAGATAGAGAGGGAGCAAGGGATGGAAAAAG
Source organism: Diaphorina citri (assembly GCF_000475195.1). Taxonomy (NCBI): domain Eukaryota; kingdom Metazoa; phylum Arthropoda; class Insecta; order Hemiptera; family Psyllidae; genus Diaphorina; species Diaphorina citri. Next base: position 4,379 of record NW_007381888.1, on the reverse strand, counting down.
AGGGAGAAAGAGGTGTCCATTGGTTAGGCCACGTGTAAAAAAAAAAAAGAAAAAAAAGAGAATGTGGGAAAGCAAAAGTGACAGATAGAAGGAAGGAGGGAGAGAGAAAAGAGAAGAGAAAAAGGAAAAACTACAGACAGGGACAGAAATAGACGAAAAGGGATTTAAAGGAAAAATGGAAAGTAAAAGAGAGAGAGAGAGACAGTGAGAGAGAAAGAGAAAGAGAGAGAGAGAGAGAGAATTGTCCTATAAGCACGTGTGAAAATGGAGAGAGGGAAAGAAATGTTAAAAAGGCCGGGAGAGGGATTAAATAAAAGGGAGACAGAGATGAAAAGAGGGAAGAGAGAGAGAGAGACGTCCTATAAGCACGTGTGAAATTGGAAAAAGGAAAGAAATAGATACCGATAAATGGAAGGAAAAGGAGAAAAGAGGGATTAAATAAAAGGGAGAAAGAGAAGGAATAAGAGACAAATAGGAAGAGAGGGAGAGAAAAAGGTGTCCTAAGGGTTAGGTAACATGTAAAAAAAATAGGAGAAAGAGAAAAGAGAAAAGGACAGAGAGAAAAAAAGGAGAGAGAAGGGAAGAAAAGAGATAGAGAGTAGGATGAAAAGGGACTAAAGTTTTCTCGGGCAAAAACCGCGTGTTTCGTAACGTAAAAATCTGTCCGATTTTTTTTTCGTAAATTTTCGTAAATTTTTTCGAGCTTGAAAAAACAGATCACACCTGAGCTTTGGAAATCGGGTTTCAGGTGTATTCTTATCAAAACTTTGTGCTCTGGCTCGTGGTTTTACCAGAAACAGTTTATCGATTGAATTGAAAAAGCTATGACCTAAAAGCCGACACAAGGTGTGTGATTTTTTTTAAAAAGTGGTTTTTTGGACTTTTCTCGGAAACGAAGTCGAAGTTGGGAAAATGACCCACAGAACCTTGTTGAAAATGATGAAATCTACCTACCCTGAGCCGTTGTCAGTGTTATTCTGGCGCACCCTGTATACTTAATATGTATCAAATGTAAAAAAAAAAAAAAAAAAAAAAAAAAAACTAGGCTGGCATTTTCAATTTATTTGGGTATCGAACCCCACACTCTCTCCAATTTGACAGAAAAATATTACTCGAAACTGCGACGGTGCCAATGGCCACCCCTAATAATAATATGTAAAAGGTAGGTAGATATCATTAGGTCTGGCATTAAAATTACCAGAGGTAAAATTTATTGTGAATGTTACCTACCCATTTACCTTACGCATTTTCCGAGCCCATTTTTCAAAATTTATCAACCAATACCAAACCCACGGCCTTTACTCTAAATTCCATAATACCTACCTACGTAGTTTTACCTATAGGTAACAACTACAGTCCGACACCAACTTACTTTAGTTGAATGGGCTGTAGAGCACTTTAATTTCAATTAAAATATCTTATTAAGAACTCTTTAAAGTAGGTACCAAACTTATATTTAGGTATTATAAATAGCCCACTTTTTTGTCTCTATTTTTCAATTTAGGTATTGTATTCAATTGTAATTTAAAATGTTCAAAATAAAATAAAGAAAGTATTGTCAAAAAAAAAAGGTAGATATTATGTAGGTTGTTATGAAGGGTAGGTACCTATGTGATATGATAGCGCCTATCTTCCTTTCGCGATTTTCAGGTGATAGGTAACGCAGGAGACCGGGGAATGCCTGGCAGGAGGAGCACCAGAAAAGTCCGAGAATCCCAAATCATCCGATTTGCGTCCCAACTCAAAAAAAGGTCATCCGAGTTGCGTCCGCGGTACCTGAGATTGAACCTATATACTTGAGACCATAAAGTAAATAAATAAGTATATAACGAACAGGGTGACCAAAAATAACTGTTACCTATACTTACCTATACAGTACGCTCTGTATGCTATAGGCCTATAGGAACAAACTTTGAATATGAACGCTCTTGCTATTATTTTTGTACAAGTACCTACCTAAGCGCAAAGCGCAACTGATCTAGGTATTCGGAAATTTACGTTTGGGTAAATATTTCCAAACAGCGTTTTTTAGGGGTGTTTTGTGTCCGGAGTCAAATTTTAACAAAAAATAGAAACTCTAACCATTTTGTCGCTATAGCTGAAAACCGCCAAAAAACGGTCGAAATCTGTCCAAAAGCGGTCAAAATACAGCCAAGCGCAGCAATCATCTCAACCAAACGTTTGTGTTGCATCCTTGTCACATTTGTGAACTACATACCAAATTTCAAGTCTCTAACTTATACCGTTCCGGAGATATTGTTAAATTACACCGAAAACGGCCAAAAAACGGTAAAATGATGCCAACCGTTGCACCGGTCTTAACCAAAATCGTTTCGTGTCGCATCCTTGTCACATTTGACAGCTACATACAAAATTTCAAGTCTCTAGCTCTTACCGTTCTCGAGATATTTTGTTTACAGACAGACAGACACACGGACACACACACACGGACCAATGGCTGAAGCTCTAGGGACCTCAAAACGTGTTTTGACACTAAAAACTGACCATCGAAAATTTGACCCGATTACATTACTTTCCTTCCTATAGAATAAGAAAAGTAAAAACCAAGCCGTTCGCGAACGAACTTTAACTGGTTAGGATAAAATCCGCCCAGGGCAGGAATGGAACCCTCGACCTAGCACTTAGAGGACAGACATAAGGGACCTTAAAAATGCTGTTTCACCGCCACAAATTTAAATATTTAAATAAAGGTGGGTAAATTATTCCTAGATTCCTACCTACATTAGAAATTAGAAACACGAAACATCCATTTTAGTTAGGTATTTATTTTATCTCTTTATTAGGCACATACCTACTGTTTGATTTGGTTCGAACCAGTCACTTGAAACACAATTTAAACACACTCAAAAAACGCCCAAACACCTAGGTATATTACGTATCGGACACAAGAATACTTGAAAATTAAATGGTCACTTTAGAATTTCGGAATATGAGATCCGGCTGTCTAAGACCCATAATTTGGTCAAGTAGGAGGTAGGAGGCGGGAAAAATAAAATGAGTAAAATATAGAACTTTTAAAAATCCCACAAAAATAGTATAGAAAAATCATAAACAGTTAGACGGGTAGGTAGGTAGTCCAAAAAAATACGCGGAAATTTTTTCCAAAAAAAAAACTTCACACAAAAAACCGTTTCGCGGTTTCGAGGGAGAAAAAAACGGGACAAAAAGGTAACGGGCCCCGTTTGCGATGCCAACGTCAACTGGTGACACGGTCGCCCGTCGTTTCGTCGTTGTGGGAAGATCTTCTTCAAACCCACCACTTTCTGCCCCATGCTCTTCTTCAAACCCACCACTTTCTGCCCCATGCTCTTCTTCAAACCCACCACTTTCTGCCCCATGCTCTTCTTCAAACCCACCACTTTCTGCCCCATGCTCTTCTTCAAACCCACCACTTTCTGCCCCATGCTCTTCTTCAAACCCACCACTTTCTGCCCCATGCTCTTCTTCAAACCCACCACTTTCTGCCCCATGCTCTTCTTCAAACCCACCACTTTCTGCCCCATGCTCTTCTTCACGCCCACCACTTTCTGCCCCCAAAAAAAAATTTTACTCCTTTTACATTTTATTGCAACACGTTCATCAACATCTGTGATGTGGTGATGTCCTTGCCTTCCCCGACAATTCGATCAGCCGTTCTTTTGCATACACCTCCTATACCATCCGGAGCGCCTTTTCCATGGCCTGCTTCCGAGTAATTCCACATGAATGCTTTGATATGGGGATATTTTTGCTTGATGAAGAAGTCACCAATCTCGGAACATATTCGTCTTCTAGGAATCTAGGCTGTAGGCTCAAAGTTGATTAAGTTGATTGAATCTTAGTTTGAAGCTGAAATGAGATAAAACAGAAGGAAAAGGAGAGAAAGATCAAGATAATAGGAAATATTAATCAAAGCAAAGCTTGCGGGCATGAGCTAGTAATATATTATGTTGTTTTCAGAGCGCTAATTCGCTCATGGTCTTTCCTCTGTCTCTGGCTGTCCTTCCTCTGGCAGCAGAATAGCCAGAGGAAAGACAGCCAGAGGACGGACATTTTCACCCATGTTCTAATTTAAAAGAGCTTTAATATTGAAAACAATTTTAAACACCGATTGGAAAATGTAAAAAACATGCAAAGAAAGTAACTAATTGTAATTAATTATTCATTATAAAAATGTAACACAATTTTAACCTTACCAGAGGATAGACGCTCTCTTCTGTAACACTTGAATAACACAACGCTTACACTTTAAAATTTCGTAACCAACTAATAATCAAAACAATCTCCCATGCGGAATCGGGAAGATAGTAGAAGGAAGAGTAATTTCCCCACCCTTAATACGTCATTTCTCTGTTCCTCTCTCGCCTACTTAGCAAAAT
>NW_007381887.1:0-10493 GCF_000475195.1 Diaphorina citri | reverse complement strand
CTTGTATTCCTTGGCTCCGTCTTGTTTAAAATTCAGAAAATAAAGGCTTTATGTGTTTGGGCGACCTGTTCGGTACTGCATAGTCCAAGGCCTTCTCCACTAATAGAAGCATAAGAAGGAAAGCAGTAGTAAATAATACAGGGCGCACGGTTAGCACAGTGGTAACGCGCTTTTGCCGAAAAATCCCGTTTCGAATCCCACGGCCTACCAATTCTGTTGTTCTCGTGTTGACCCGGCAGCACCCAGCCGTCGATCGACTATCTGTGGACACACCTTTATCGCCCATTTGATGAGGCATACTACAGGATGAGCATGCTGCAGGACAAACCACGAGCTTCTAATGTAGCAGTTGTTTCATTGCTATGAAATAAAAACGGCGCGGCGATGGTCTCAAATTTAATGAGTTTTGGCGGAACATACAAATTTAGAGACAAACTGTTCCTCCTCGGGTTGAAACTTTTTTCACCTCCTAAAGTTGTCGCTGTGGTACTTTCTGCAACTGTGCTACGTTCATACCAAAGGACTGAATGTGTTAAAACTGTTGCAGAAGGACTTGACATACACAAGAGAACAAGATTGGGGACAATAAAACCTGAACTCAGGCATAATATTTCTTCATTTATCTCTCTCTTCCTCTTCCTCCCTCTCCCTCTCTCTCTCTTCCCTCCCTCTCTCTCTCTTCCTTATTTTTTCTTTCATTCTTTCTCTCTCTCTTTCTTTCGTAGGTACTTATGTATCTCACTTCTTTCTATGGCATCTGTGTCTCTTTTACCCTCATCTCTCTGTGTTTCTCTCTCTCTCCCTCACTCTTTCCTTCCATCCCCTTCTTTCCTACCCATCCCATCCAATTCTTTCAATGTCATCTGTCTCTATTCCTCCCTCATCCCTCTCTCTCTCTCTCCTACTTTCTTGTATGTACCTCCCTTTTATGGCTCTTCTTCTTCTTCTCTCTTCTCTAATGCATCCCTTTTTTAGATTTTTATCCATTCCCTCTTCCTCCTCTCTCTCCTTCCCCTAATCTTCCTCTTTCAATGTCATTTATCTCCATTTTTTCTTTCTATCTCTCTCTCTCCCTCGCTCTCCTCCTATTCTCTCTGGCACCTCCCTGTTTAGCTCTTCTTCCATTGTCTTCCTTCTCTATCTCTTTTGGATTCCTCCCTTCCTCCTATCCCTTTTTTCTCTCTTCTTCTTCTTCATGTTTTAAAGACGCAGGAGGAGGAGAAGAAGGAAGAGGAGGGGGAGTAGACGGAATGGAAGGAGGAGAAGAATAAAAAGAAAAGAAGAGAAAGATGGGGAGGAGAAGGAAGGGGAGTAGACGGAATAAGAGGAAGAGGAGGACAGAAAAGACGAAGGAAAAAGAAGAAGAGGAGAAGAAAGATGAGGGGGAGTAGACGGAATAAGAGGAACAGAAGGAGGAAAAGAAGAAGCAAGAGGAGGAGCAGAAGGAGGAAAAGAAGAAGCAAGAGGAGGAGGAGGAGGAGGAAAAGAAGGAGCAGAAGGAGGAAAAGAAGAAGCAAGAGGAGGAGGAGGAGAAGAAGAAGCAAGAGGAGGAGCAGAAGGACGAAAAGAAGAAGCAAGAGGAGGAGAAGAAAGACCTTCTCCCTTTATTTACGGTTCTGCTTTCTTCCATGTGTCTCTGTCACTCTCTACTTGTCAATCTGTCTCGTCTTCTTTCTTCTTCTTCTCCTCCTCCTACTTCTTCTTATTTTTATTCTTCTTCTTTGTTTTCCTCCTTCTTTGTTTATATTTTTTTCCCTTGTGTTCTTCAAGTATCTTCTCTTCCTCCTTTTTTCTTGTGCTTGTTCGTTTCTTCTTCTTCCTCCTCCTCCTCCTCCTCCATTCCTTCGTTTTCTCTCTCACACATTCCCTCGCACGTGACTGTTAAAAAATAAGAAGCAAGAGGAGGAGCAGAAGGAGGAAAAGAAGAAGCAAGAGGAGGAGCAGAAGGAGGAAAAGAAGAAGCAAGAGGAGGAGAAGAAGGAGGAAAAGAAGAAGCAAGAGGAGGAGCAGAAGGAGGAAAAGAAGAAGCAAGAGGAGGAGGAGGAGGAGGAGGAGAAGGAAGACCAGAAGCAAGAGGAGGAAAAGAAGAAGCAAGAGGAGGAGGAGGAGGAGGAGCCAGAAGGAGGAAAAGAAGAAGAAGAAGAAGAAGCAATAGGAGAAGCAGAAAGGGGAGGAGGAGAAAAATAAAGAAGTAGAAGGAAGATAAGGAGGAAGAGGAGGAGGAGAAGGAAGAAGAAGGGCAAACAGAGGAAGAAGAATTATGTTGCATAACATGCTGAATATAGGTACATTGCATACACACAGCATTATTATCAGGGCTGAATGTAGAGAGGAAGAAAGCAATAGAGTCAAAAGATATTTATTTCTTGAAGTCATAAAATTTATCGTAGTGTATTTGGTGGAGACTCTCCGAGTCCAAATTTTGCTCTCCTGAAAAGTCGTAAAAGTTGACTTGGGGTCTGTTTAAATTGGCCCCTTCATTTAGGGTATTTTCCTTTGTTTTTCTAAGGAATAAGAATGAAGACGGTACATAAATAAGGAGGCCGTAGGAACAGGACGGTACATATAAATAAGGAGGGCCGTAGGAACAGGACGGTACATAAATATAAGGAGGGCCGTAGGAACAGGAAACTCTGAAAGGTGTAGAGGTACATGAATTAGGTCTATACGTAGGTAGTTCCATACATCTTATTTCCCTCTCTCCTTCCTTTCTCTCTTTCCCTCCTTCTCTCTCTTGCCTCCCTTTCTCTCTCTCTCTCTCTCTCATTTCCTTTGATCTTTGTTCTATTTTCGTTAGGCTTGAGCTCATTATTCTCTCTCGCTTTATCCTTTTCCCCCTTTCCGGAATCATCCGTACAGCAAATAGAAGTATAAATAAACGAAGAGGGAAAACAACATAAATAGAGCATTGTAATGGACAAGAGAGAGAAGCAAAGGAGAGAGAGAGAGAGAGAGAGAGAGAGAGAGAGAGAGTGAGAAAGAAAGAGAGAGAGGAATAGACAAATAGATAAAAATTGATAGAGCTCTCTCGAGAGAGGAGAAAGATAGAAAAGCGATAGAATGAGCTATGTATTGGGATTTGGAGAGAGAAAGAATGGAAAGGGAAAGAGGAGAGGGAGAGAGAAAAAGGGAAAGGAGAGAGAGAGAACGAGGAAGAGGGAGTGAGAGAGAGAGAAAGGGAAAGAGGAGAGAGAGAGAGAGAATAGAAAGGGAAAGAGAACAGGTAGAGAGAGAGATAAAGAGGGAGAGAGAGAGAAAAAGCGAGAAAGAAAACGCTATCTCTGAAATATAAAGCAATGAATTTTCGGATATGGACACATTGGACATTGGACAAGCAGACGATATTTTAAGCAAACGGAAAGCGGCGGGAATATAAATGAAAAATTGAGCAGGTAGACAGCACACGAGGTGACCTGGTCCCTATATTCTCCCATACTCTATAATATTTCTATCCCTACACTCTTCATTTCTTCCCTCTACACTCTGCAATTTTATTTTTAGCTCGATTCCCCAGCCACCCATGCTCAGACCAAGTTTTAGACTTTTAGACATTTTTCTGCCACACACCTTCCAAAGACCTGTGACGGTCTGAGCGTGAGTAGTATTAGAGATCATTATGTACCAAAGCCAGAAGTTCAGGTCGTTCTTTGTGGTTTTGGCTCATTAGAAAGTAGAAACTTTCTCGGTATCAATTAACAATCTCAATTTCCAAATTTATTCCTGTTGCAGAGTTGTACGGAGGAAGACAGACAAGACAGTTCAGAGTCATATTCACATGCAGAGGAAAAAGTTGTAGGCTATGTAAGTATTTAGAATATGCAAGAAGAAAAGACCACAAATATCCGGAAAGACTGTAGAGAGAGAGAGAGAGAGAGAGAGAGAGAGAGAGAGAGAGAAAGAGAGAGAGAGAGAGTGGTTTTGGTTGGGTGGAAAAGCTGAAAAAAACTCTCGTGTCATTCGGGATAAACGTCCATCCCACATCTAAAGAAATATTCCCTGTCTGGAGAAATTTCCTACGTCAAAAAAGTTCAGACAAATTACACTTCCACTTCAAAATAGAAAATATCTCTTCTTTTTCGTCTCTTCTTCCTTCTCCTCTTTGGGCGCGAGGAAGGTTTGGACCCGCCGACTGTATGTGGTGGGTCGGAAGACATCCATGACTGAGGGGATTTTGAAAAGCTTTGATAAGAGGCCTTTTGTGGTGGTTAGGATTTTGAAAAGCTTTTAGTGATACTAGAGTATTTTTGTGATAGTTAAACGGCCTCTTTTTTGATACAGAAAAGTGTCTGTTTTGGGATATTTGAAAAATGGTGAGACTCCTTTGGGATTTGATAAGGGATTATTTTTATCCTATAGGACTTCGTAAAACGAATCAGTACTATAAAGAAAAGAAGCCTAGACTAGACAAGTTTTTGTCAGGATTTGGTAGAGGGATGTTTCTACTCACTACAGGTTAGCTGAAGGACTTTTCTGTCCTCTTCAGTGGAAAAGCTTCTAAGAGGGAATTCTTATGGGATTTAGAGGAACTCTTTAGTCGTGTAGGATTAAACATACAATATTTTATCCATAGGCAAATGACAGGGAGATAGGGGCGGATCGTGACATTTTCAAATGGGAAGCTAGCAAGCTACACACACACTTAACATTTTTTCTTTCAAAATGATCTGTAAATATGTACACACATTTAGGTAGGAGGACATAGAACGAGGCTGAAGCGTAGATATAATTAATTGATTAATTTGTTAATTAAAATTTGTTGATTAGGATTAGGAGAGTACGAGGAGAAAGAAAACGAAATCCCGTGGAGCGTAATGCTTTTCAGATAATATACGGGGTGGTTTGATGGTTAAAAATTTACAGGGTGTCCAATTCAATATAATTTATTTCCATTCATTACTTCCTCTAATGTTGGTACTCCAAATTAAATATGAGCCATTCAAAAGTGGTGTTCGAATATGTCCTGACATCCTGACGATATATCCTGACAATTCTAAAAAAAACTAATAAAACGGCTAGAAAAAAAAATCGAGAGTCAGTTTCTTACGACCTTTGTTTTCTGCACGAGAAGGAAAAAGTGGGGACTGAAGAATCGGTCGAAAGGTCACAACGCAACACTCTCTTACAGGTTTTCTGCTCTGGGGTGAAATGTAATAACAAAGCTCAAAGAACTAAAAAGGATGGTGAAGAAAGTAATAACTCAGAGGCGGGTCGTGAGATTTCCAAAGGGGAAGCTATAACTCATAAAATATCTAAAGTATGCCGATTTGCCGATCTATTGCATGGTCTGACAATCCAGATCGATTGGTCTCTTACTATTTTCGGTGAGTGGTAAATAGGAGAGGGGGGGTTGAAAAACGTGGTGATTCCCCAATTTTCGTAGAGAACGCGCCACTGGGCAAATCTAAAGATAAATGAGACTGTAGAGTGTAGATATATATTACTTTATATCTCTTGAAGTCTGGTACAGACGTTTCAATATTTCATATTTATGTAGGTAGGCTCCAGGGCCGCTCCCAGGGGGGGTTCATCCGGTCCCATTTGGTCTGGTCCTCGGACGCCTTTTTTTTCATTCACCATCTCAGATTTCAGACCGAGATTTTTTTACCATGACACGACGAAGCAGAGGGGGGTAGGGCTCCACGTTGTTAATATTAAAAGGTGTCAGCTTGGAAAATTATCGCTTCATCTTCTTGCTCTTCTCTTCCTCTTTTTTTCGTGATATTTTTCTCGTCTTCTTCTATTTTCTTTTCTTCTCCATCCTCCTGCTGAGCCTGTCTATTGATCCTGCCAGTTTTAATGCACTTTTTAAATGAGAAGGTAGAGTAGGTGGAAGGAGAGGAGGGGAAGTTGACGGAAAAGTAGGAGGGATAGGAGGAGAGAGGGAAACGTCGGAGGTAGAGGAAAGGAAGTTGACTTGAAAGTAGGAGAGAAGAGAGAGGAGTAAGTGGAAGGAAAGTAGGAGGGAGACGAGGAGGGGAGAGTAGACGGAAAGAGAGGAGAGAAAGAGAAGGGAGATGTAATAACCCCCACTCAATTTTTCAAAGCTCCCTCTAATATTAAATTTACGAGGAAGCTGTGCCACCTTGGGACGCCTTTTTTTTCATTCACCATCTCAGATTTCAGACCGAGATTTTTTTACCATGACACGACGAAGCAGAGGGGGGTAGGGCTCCAGGTTGTTAATATTAAAAGGTGTCAGCTTGGAAAATTATCGCTGTACCTTCTTGCTCTTCTCTTCCTCTTTTTTTTCGTGATGTTTTTCTCGTCTTCTTCTATTTTCTTTTCTTTTCCATCCTCCTTGTAATAACCCCCACTCAATTTTTCAAAGCTCCCTCTAATATTAAATTTACGAGGAAGCTGTGCCACCTTGGGACACCTTTTTTTTTTCTTTCACCATCTCAGATTTCAGACCGAGATTTTTTACCATGACACGACGAAGCAGAGGGGGGTAGGGCTCCAGGTTGTTAATATTAAAAGGTGTCAGATTGGAAAATTATCGCTGTACCTTCTTGCTCTTCTCTTCCTCTTTTTTTTCGTGATATTTTTCTCGTCTTCTACCTTCTTTTCTTTTCCATCCTCCTGGGGGAGTGGGAGGAAAGACAGAAGAAGGAGAGGAAGAAGTGGAGAGTGTTAATTTTTCACGTTTTAATGAGGATTTTATTCAAATCCACCAGGAGCAGGGTTATTTCCATCAGGATGCTCCTTGGAGTGTGACGACAAATAGAATGAGAATGAGGAGGAGGAGAAGAAGACTAACGTTAAGAAAAAGAAAGGGAAAAGGAAGAGGGCAAGACGGGAAGTCGAAGGAGAAGAAGAACAACGATGTTTTCATTTCTTCCTAATTCTCTCCCTTCTTTCCCATTTTGTTCTTTTCTCTACATCATCTTTCGTTATTTCCCTACCCTACTCTTTTACTTTCTATTATTTCCTTTTCTTCTTTCCCTCTTCTTCCGGTTTCATCTTCTGTTCCTTTCATTCTCCTGTTTTCCACATCTCAATTTTCTTCTCTTTTCTCTCGTCATCTTCCTTTACCTCCCTTTTCAGTATTCATTTTCTCCCGTTCTTCTTCTTCTTCTGCCCAATTTTCATTTTCTCTTCTCCTTTTCTTTTTTCTTTTATTTTCATCGTTCCCATTTTCTTCTCACTTTTTTCTTTGTCTTTCGTCCCTATACTACTCTTTTTTCCTCTCCTCCCTTCCCTTTTCGTCATCTTCCATTGCCTCCCTATCTCCTGTTCTTTTTCTCCCGTCCTTCCTCTTCCTCCTCCCCTGCTGGTATCAGTATCATTATGGTGGGTAGCATATTGTTCTACCTCCCAGAGCTTTCTACACAGGCAGACACCCACCCCAGGGAGTAACGCTTGGTGACAAGTACCCGACTATACCTATCTCATTCCGACGGATAGACACCCTGTAGGTAGAGAATGTGTATAGGAAGTCCATAATATGAAATAACAAGCCTAACGAATATACTACAAAGTACAAAACACTACAAAGTACAAACTGTACCAAACACTACAAACAGAATTCGAACAAAGCAATATTTGTACGGTAGTACAAATATACCACTGACATACAGGGTGCATCAACAGTCTTCACTTTTTTTTTCAAGATGTTTGACAGAGGGAACTGTAATTGCTGAGGTCTTATCGTCCCGAAATCGAAGAGAAAAGGAAGACAGGATAGGAAAAAGACAGCCGTTCCGAGAACTGACATTATCCGTTCAAGATAAAATCCGCCCCCGGGCGGGAATCGAACCCGCGGCGTAGCCCTTATGAGGCAGCCACGCTACCAACCAAGCTAACTAGGCTGACTCTTCATCTATTGTTTTTAGAGGTTTAACGTCACTATAGGCATAACTTGGGTGTGTTTTCCTTTCGGGAAACAATCGGAAATGGAACGAACCGGTTCCCTTTTGGAAATAGAAGTGGGGTGACACAATTTTTTTTTTTTTTTTTTTTTTTTTTTTTTTTTTTTTTTTAAGAGGTTTGACAGAGGGAACTGTAATTGCTGAGGTCTTATCGTCCCGAAATCGAAGAGAAAAGGAGGACAGGATAGGAAAAAGACAGCCGTTCCGAGAACTAACACGGGTTCAAGATAAAATCCGCCCCCGGGCGGGAATCAAACCCGCGGCCTAGCTCTTACGAGGCAGACACGCTACCAACCAAGCTAACTAGGCTGACTCTTCATCTATATTGTTTTTAGAGGTTTAACGTCACTATAGGCATAACTTGGGTGTGTTTTCCTTTCGGGAAACATTCGGAAATGGAACGAACCGGTTCCCTCGCGAAACGTAATTGTTCGATTCCGTAATCAATTGGACCAAAATTCACACGGGGTGACCCTGACCCGAAATTGGGTTACTAGTTATTTTGTTAGTGGTCATTCATGAACTATTCAACCCATCCTGTATAATTGTATATCGATGTAGAGTATTGTAGAGAAATCGGAACAAAAGCAATGAATAACAAAGGTAACTAGGTACAATAAAGAGGTGAAGAGAGGAAGGATGGAAAATAGAGAGTGCTGGGAGGGACAGAAAGAGGGGGAGGAGGAGAGAGAGGCGAGGTAAAATAGAGAGGTAAAGGGAGAGGGAGGAAGGAAGGAGATGGGGAGGGAAAGTGGGGGAGGGGTATAACGAGAGAGAGAGAGAGAGGGAGGGAGAGGAACGGAGGAGTGAGAGAGAGGGAGAGGTGGACAAAGACAACTTTCCCCATTCATTGTACAAACCAATGTTCATTAGAAAAACAAAGGGAGTGAGAGAGAGAGAGAAAGAGGGAGGGAGGGAGGGGGAGAGAGAGAGAGAGAGGAATAATCCGTACAGCAAATAGAAGTATGTATAAATAAACGAAGAGGGAAAACAACATAAATATAGCATTGTAATGGACAAGAAAGAGAAGGAGGGAGAGGAACAGACGGATAGATATCTTGATAGAGAGAGCGAAAGAGATAGAAGTACGATAGAATGAGATATTGAGAGCGAGTGAGAAAGAGAAAGGAGAGAGAGAGAGTGAGAAAGAAAGAGAGAGGAATAGACAAATAGATAAAACTTGATAGAGCGAGAGAGAGGAGAAAGATAGAAAAACGATAGAATGAGCTATGTATTGGGGTTTGGAGTGAGAAAGAATGGAAAGGGAAAGAGAGAGAGAGAAGGGGAAAGAGGAGAGTGAGAGAGAGAGAGAATAGAAAGGGAAAGAGAACAGGTAGAGAGAGAGAGATAAAGAGGGAGAGAGAGAAAGCGAGAAAGAGAAGAGGGAGTGGCAAGCCTACCCTTACCCAGCATAAGTGGGGCCGGGAAAAGCCAGCCTTCTAAAACAAAGGCCAAGACTGTGGTCTAACTAATTCAAGGGGTTTCCTTTATCTGACTTCTTTCTTCCTCTCTTCTTCTTCTTCTTCTTCTCCTCCTTCTTCTTGTTCTTCTTCTTCTCCTCCTCCTCCTCCTTCTTCTCCTCCTGCTCGTCTACTTCTCCTTCTTCTTTTCCTCTTTTTGCTTTTGTTTTTATTATTTTTTCTAAATTAATTATTTTTTCTTTTGTTATTCTCGCTACCACCACGGTTTCTGTTTTTATTGCTGTGAAGATGTTTACACGGAATGATATTTTTTCATTCCGTTTTAATTTAATCCTTCCCTCCAACTCCTTGCATTTTATATTAGAACTGTACCAGTACGCCCAGCAAGCCAGTTATAACTGTTGTCTTATTACGCGATTTTTCTTCTTCTTCTCCTCTTTCTTCTTCTTCATCTTTTTGTTCTTCGTCTTTTTGAAGAGGTTTGATAGAGGGAACTGTAATTTAATCCTTCCCTCCAACTCCTTGCATTTTATATTAGAACTGTACCAGTACGCCCAGCAAGCCAGTTATAACTGTTGTCTTATTTAACTGTTAAGGTCATGTCGTCCCGAAATTGAGAGAAGAAAGTTAGGATAGGAGAAAGTCAGCCATTCCGAGAACAAACTTTATCTGTTTAGGATAAAATCCGCCCCGGGCGGGAATCGAATCCGCGATCTAACGCTTACAATATAGGGCTAGGTTGCGGGTACTAGGTGAGGTTAACGCCGCGCCGCTCAGGAGGCAACCTCTACCACCTAACCCTTAATAGAACTCCATTATTGTGATGAAATTCTCAAACAAATGAGGACAAAATTCCATACCTCGGCTGGGATTGAACCCGAGCAATCCTGTTTACCAGGCGATCGTCTTGTCTTGACCACTACGGCACAGGTTATCATTATTTATCTGGCTTCGGGTACAGCTGAGGCCGCTATAGCCGAAGCCGCTACAACAACAATATCATTATGTATCAAGGACTCGTCTCATCTCATTATGCAATATGCAGGTAGAATTTTTCAAACTTTAAACTTCCTAAGGGAACATTTCAAGGATGAACGTTTAAAAGGTATAAAAACGTATATATTACATGATAGAAAGTATTAGAAAAGTAGAAGGTATTAGAAAATCGTTTTATATCCCGCATACACAATGTTCCAATGGTTGT
>NW_007381886.1:6348-10343 GCF_000475195.1 Diaphorina citri | reverse complement strand
CAGTACTGGTATGATATTTTTTAATTTAACGATAGAAACTATTTCATTCATTATGAAGCCAATATCATTGTCTTTAAGATTATTTGGAAATATTTTTTCTTCTGAAATAATATTTAATTTAATAGATAACATGAATACAATTAGTAATGTTATTTTAAATTTAATATGGGCAATATTCCATTATTTGGTATTGCCATTACAAGCCTTTATTTTTATTACATTGGTTATTATATATATTTCACAATTATTAAAACATTAATATGGATATAAATTTAATTTTAGCAGCATCTATTATGATGGGATTAGCTTCTATTGGAACAGGAATAGGATTTGGTATTTTAGGTGGAAAATTATTAGAATCTATTTCTAGACAACCAGAATTAGAAAATTCATTATTGAATAAAACATTTTTAATAACAGGTTTATTAGATGCTGTTCCAATGATAAGTGTGGGAATAGGATTATATATTATTTTCATTTTATCTAAATAAAAATTATGAATATTAATTTTACTATATTAAATGAAATAATATCTTTTATGGTTTTTTTTGTGTTTTCATGTATTTTTGTGTTTCCTGAAATTATAAAAAATAATAATGATTTTGAAACACTAAATTTTAAAAACCAAATATTTTCAAAATATAATAAAACTTTTATTAACAAAATTGAATTAAAAATAATTTTGTTAGAATTTTTCATAAACAATGAATTAAAAGTATTTTTTAAAAATATAAATAATATTATAGAAGTAAAAAAAACTAAACTTATACAAACAATATTATTAGAAAAAGATTTTTTAATTAAACAGATTAAAAAAATTTTAAAATTTAATTATTTAAAATATACATATATATTTTTTCAAGAACTCAAAACATCTTTTTTAAAAAGTTTTAAAAAAATATATCTTGAAATAATAAATTATAATAATGAATTTTTAGTAAACTATGATTAATTTTTTTAATAAAAAAGTAATTTCTAATATAAACAAAAGAATTTTTTTCTTGTTTTTTATAACAATTTTATTGTATTATTTTAAAAAAAAAAACAAACAGGCAAAAAATATAATAAAAAAAATTTCATGGAAAACTAGAATTAGAAATTTTATTTTAAAAAATATTATATAAATAATATGAAAAAATATGGTATTATCAATAAGATATATGGATGGTATTGTTGAAGTAATTGGATTAAAATTAGCAAAATACGGAGAAATGATAAAATTTGAAAATAATGAAAAAGGAATAGTTTTTAGTTTGAACAAAATAATGTAAATATAGTTTTAATAGATGATTTAAAAATTTTACGCAAGGACAAAAATGTTTTTGCACAGAAAAGATTTTTGAAATACCAGTTGGTTTTAATTATTAGGAAGAATAGTAAACTCAAAAGGTGAATTTATAGATAATAAAAAATTTTAATTAAAAATAGAGAAACAGTGGAAAAAATCGCTCCTGGTATTATGGATAGAGAATCTGTAAACGAACCATTATTAACTGGAATAAAATCAAATAGATTTCTATGATTCTATAGGAAAAGGCCAAAGAGAACTAATAATTGGAGATAGAAAACAGGAAAAACAACAATAGCTATTGATACTATTATTAACCAGAAAATAAAATGTAATTTGTATATACGTATGCATAGGTCAAAAAATTTCTTCTTTAATAAATGTAATTAATAAGTTAAAATATATATTGTATGGATTATACAGTAGTTGTTGCAGCTACAGCAGCAATTCTGCTGCTGAACCAATATATATCTCATATACTGGATGTCAATGGTGAATTTTCGAGATTTCAGACAAGATTGTTTGATTTAAAAATTTTTATGATGATTTAACAAAACATGCTTGGGCTTATAGACAGATTTCTCTTTTTTAAGAAGGCCTCCTGGAAGAGAAGCGTTTCCAGGAGATGTTTTTTATTTTACATTCTAGATTGTTAGAAAGATCATCTAAAATAAATAAATATTTTTTAGAAAAAAAAAAAATTTTTTAATAAAAATAATGGTACGTTAACAGCTTTTCCAATAATTGAAACTTTAGGAAGGAGATGTAACTTCTTTTATTCCAACAAATGTAATTTCTATTACAGATGGACAAAATTTTTTTAGATACTAATCTTTTTAATTCCAAATTATAGACCTGCTATAAATGTTGGTTTATCAGTATCGTAGAGTAGGGGGTGCGCAGCACAAATATAAAATTGTTAAAAAAAATTAAGTGGAGACATCAGAAATTCATCGTTAGCTCAGTATAAGAACAAAAAAAAAAAAAAAAAAAAGAAGAAACAAAACTAGAAATCATTCTCTAAATTTTCTTCAGATTTAGATAGCTAGTAACAAAACACAATTATAAATGAGAAAATTTCTTTATTAATGAAACGAAAAACCACATGAAAATTATTCTATAGTTGAATTGATAATAATTTTATTAATTATTAAAAATAGATTTTTTTTTAAAATACCTATAAACAAATTGAGTTATTTGAAATAATATAATAAAATATTTTAGAATTATAATCTTAAAAAAATAAATATATATCTATATAAACAGTAATAATTTAGAATTTTTTATTAAATGAAATTATTATAACTATTTTAATTCTGGTGTAGCTTATGAATATAAAAGAAATGAAAGTATACAAATTAATATTTTAACTAATATTAATAAAATAACAAATACAATGAGTATGATTTCTTTTTTCAAAAATGGGTACAATTTTAAAAAAATGTAAAATTTTAAATAATTTGTATAAGGAGACTAAAAAATATATTTATAGAAAATTATGTGTAAAAATAATAAAATCAATTGCTGTATATTTAATTACAACAAATAAAGGATTTTGCGGAAGTACTAAATAATGAATCAATAAAATTTTTTTGTAAGCATTCTACAAAAAATAATAAAAATTTAGATGTTAATAAATAATTGGTAAAAAAGCAATTGATTTTTTTGATAAAAAAACTATATATATATTAAAAAAAAATTATTTTTAATGAAAAATCGGATATATTTTTATACAAAAAGATATTATAGGAATATATTAAAAAATTACAATACAATATTTCTATTTATTAGAGTTCTAAAATTATAACTCAAAATAGTAGTTTAAAATCTATTAAAACTAGAATTTATTTGTAAAAAAAAAAAAATGTCTATTATGACAAAGACAATAATACGGTAAATAATACTAATTTTTCTCTCTTCTCTGGAAGGGAAATACATTAATTATTCTTTAAACGATGTTATTTACGAAAATTATTATTCTACGAAAATCCATCGTAATATGATAGACTTAATAATCACCAGAAATGAATTACATGAAATCTGCTGCTGAATAGTTCAAAAACATCATAAGATAAAAAAATATGAAATAATAATAAAAATAAAATAATACGAAATATTACAGGTACTACAAAGAAGATGATACAGAAAGTAAGAGATTATAATAGGATAGACAGCCTAAATGATAGAGAATGAACTGTAGTTCACAATACTGCGTTAGCCATCTCTAATTCCTAGATATCACCATTATAAACCTGACTTTAACCGACATTTAATATATTATTGTTAACCGAATGTTATAATTGTTCTGGAGAACCCGCACATACACTAATATCCTACTCCTTCTGACAGCTACCGACAACAATTGCGTGAGAGATATCAGTTAGAACTATTGCTTCTGGTACACAATACATACGCGGCTATTAACAAAAAATACTCCTGTTCTTGTGACACAGGGAAACCCATTTTAACTCGCCCTGTTGGCGACTGCCTTAAGTCAACTCCCGCCTCTCGCGTCGACTGAACCCTACATTTCCTCCCCTCGGCCGATCGAATCGACGACTCCCCTTCTCAACTGACCCACTTTCGCTTTCCTTGGTTGAACAAATAGCTCCCATTTTCATCTACACAACACTTTACTCTATAGCGTTATCTTTCACCTTTACCAACTTTTACGTTAGCATACAATGTATATCAAGACAACATATCA
>NW_007381886.1:0-5214 GCF_000475195.1 Diaphorina citri | reverse complement strand
AAGGTTTTATAAAACATATTAGCGACATAACTTATCTTCAAAATAATATTAATTATATCAAATATAGATAAGATCCACCGCCAAGGACAAAAATTTCGGTAACTATTTATTGAAATAAAAAAAATTTCCTTACTAACTATTAATTTTCAAAAAAGTAATATAGAGGTTTAAATGTTTTATAAAAATGGCTGCCGTTTAAAAATCTTAAATATTTACATGGTTGGGGTGTAGTTTAATTATAAACAACCTATACACATTATGCTAATTTTTTATAGATCAAATAATCATATAAAAAAAAATCAGATTAGTCTGATAAAGCATTACAGTAAGAACAAAGTTATTAAGTATAAGTAAAGAATTATGTGTTGTTAAAATTATATTAGTATAAAGACATATGTCTAGAGATAGAATAAAGCATAGAATCCCTTGACGTGTCTAAGAGGAATAAAATTTTATAATTTTAAACATCTTACGATAAACAGTCTCTTAGCATGTGTTTTGATGCTTTAGCTATTGTTCTTGTGTTCTAGTTGAGTCTGTCTTAAGACTGTGGGATAGTGGATAGACATTGACGAACCGCTGAGCTTATACAACTTGCGACTTATACTTGAAAATAGTTAGGAGGATAACTTACCTAAGTGTACTATATCATGAGGTTTAGTGAAACGATATATAATCTTCACATTGAATTAAATTGAAATAATGGTATTATAAATGCTCTCTTTGTGTATGTCGAAAGTATAAGGTCGCACAGGACTTTGGTTAAATGTTAATTGTAAATATTTAGGTATATGCTCCAAAGGGGTGTATTGTTTTTATATTGTTATTTATTTTCTTAAATCTTTATTTATTATATATTATATATTAGCGTTCAATGTTAAAAATATTTTAAAAAACTTTAAAATTAAGAATAAAGTATTATATTATATGCTATTTAGAATGTTTGGTTTTTTAAGAAATTATTTTTTTTTAGAGCTTTTTGGTATTATAATTTAATTACTATTAAATCGTAAAAAAAGTTTTTATGTAAATGTATTCATATAATGAATTTTTTGGTTTATATTTAAAAAGTAATAATGATATTAATTAATACCGCTCTCTTGTGAATAATTAGATTTTTTAATTTTTGTGATTAACAGAATCGTCTATTTTTTTTTATTTATGGTTTATTAAGAGAGAGATGTCTAATTAGTTTACGTTTTATAGGGATAAATAACGTGTTTTTTATAAGTTTGTAATATATGAGTTTATTAAGTCAAGTAACGAAAAATAAAATAGGTTTTTTTTATGTATTTTGTACCTCATAATTATTTTGATTGATGAGTAATTTATTAGTTTTAAAATATTTGTTTTAAGTTATATCTTTTATTTATACAGGTAAGCTATTTTCTTAAATGAATCTATAAATAATGTATATATGTGTTACCCAGATAATTTTTTAAAAAACAAAATAAAAATTTGGGTAAATTTTTAATTAAAATAATAATATAAAATGCTTTATTACTAAAACAGATACAAATATTCATAAATTTATTAAAAAAAAATTTAAAAATACTTCTATTTATATTGGAAACATATCTTCATTAGGCCCTAGGTATTGTCCTTCTATAGAAGATAAAATTTATAAATTTCCCAATACAAAAAATCATCAAATTTTTTTAGAACCTGAAGGATATTATAGTAGAGAATTATATTTAAATGGATTGTCTACATCTTTATCTTTAGAAAATCAAAAAAAGTTAATAAAAAAAATTACAGGATTAAACTATAGCTCTATTATTAGATTTGCATATAATATTGAATATGATTATTTTGATCCTAGATGCTTAAATCAAACTTTAAATATAAAATTTGCAAATAATACAGTACTGTCTGGACAAATTAATGGTACAACAGGATACGAAGAAGCTGCTGCTCAAGGATTTGTTGCAGGTATTAATGCTTCAAGAAAAAGTATTAATTTACCTCTTTGGAAACCTAAAAAATGGAATTCTTATATAGGAGTAATGATAAATGATTTAATTTTCTTACAAAAATAATGTAAATATAGTTTTAATAGATGATTTAAAAAATTTAACGCAAGGACAAAAATGTTTTTGCACAGAAAAGATTTTTGAAATACCAGTTGGTTTTGAATTATTAGGAAGAATAGTAAACTCAAAAGGTGAATTTATAGATAATAAAAAAAAATTTTTAATTAAAAATAGAGAAACAGTGGAAAAAATCGCTCCTGGTATTATGGATAGAGAATCTGTAAACGAACCATTATTAACTGGAATAAAATCAATAGATTCTATGATTCCTATAGGAAAAGGCCAAAGAGAACTAATAATTGGAGATAGACAAACAGGAAAAACAACAATAGCTATTGATACTATTATTAACCAGAAAAATAAAAATGTAATTTGTATATACGTATGCATAGGTCAAAAAATTTCTTCTTTAATAAATGTAATTAATAAGTTAAAATATTATAATTGTATGGATTATACAGTAGTTGTTGCAGCTACAGCAGCAGATTCTGCTGCTGAACAATATATATCTCCATATACTGGATGTACAATTGGTGAATATTTCAGAGATTTAGGACAAGATTGTTTGATTATTTATGATGATTTAACAAAACATGCTTGGGCTTATAGACAGATTTCTCTTTTATTAAGAAGGCCTCCTGGAAGAGAAGCGTTTCCAGGAGATGTTTTTTATTTACATTCTAGATTGTTAGAAAGATCATCTAAAATAAATAAATATTTTTTAGAAAAAAAAAAAATTTTTAATAAAAATAATGGTACGTTAACAGCTTTTCCAATAATTGAAACTTTAGAAGGAGATGTAACTTCTTTTATTCCAACAAATGTAATTTCTATTACAGATGGACAAATTTTTTTAGATACTAATCTTTTTAATTCAAATTATAGACCTGCTATAAATGTTGGTTTATCAGTATCTAGAGTAGGAGGTGCAGCACAATATAAAATTGTTAAAAAATTAAGTGGAGACATCAGAATTATGTTAGCTCAGTATAGAGAACTAGAATCATTCTCTAAATTTTCTTCAGATTTAGATATAGTAACAAAAACACAATTATATAATGGAGAAAAAATTTCTTTATTAATGAAACAAAAACCACATGAAAATTATTCTATAGTTGAATTGATAATAATTTTATTAATTATTAAAAATAGATTTTTTTTTAAAATACCTATTAAACAAATTGAGTTATTTGAAATAAATATAATAAAATATTTTAGAATTATAAATCTTAAAAATAATATATCTATAAACAGTAATAATTTAGAATTTTTATTAAATGAAATTATTAACTATTTTATTTCTGGTAGCTTATGAATATAAAAGAAATGAAAGTACAAATTAATATTTTAACTAATATTAATAAAATAACAAATACAATGAGTATGATTTCTTTTTCAAAAATGGGTACAATTTTAAAAAAATGTAAAATTTTAAATAATTTGTATAAGGAGACTAAAAAAATAATTTTAGAAAATTATGATGTTAAAAATAATAAAATCAATTGCTGTATATTAATTACAACAAATAAAGGATTTTGCGGAAGTATAAATAATGAATCAATAAAATTTTTTTTAAGATTTCTAAAAAATAATAAAAATTTAGATTTAATAATAATTGGTAAAAAAGCAATTGATTTTTTTGATAAAGATCGGAAGAGCGGTTCAGCAGGAATTATTTTTAATGAAAAATCGGATATTTTTTTTTCAAAAGATATTATAGAATTATTAAAAAATTACAAAAATATTTTTTTTATTAGTCTCTAAAATTATAAATAATAGTATTAAATCTATTAAAACTGAATTATTTGTAAAAAAAAAAAAATGTTATTATGAAAAAAAATATTTAAATAATAATTTTCTTTTTGAAAAATACATTAATTATTCTTTAAAACATTTATTTTACGAAAATTATTATTGTGAATTAAAATCCAGAATGATTACCATGAAATCTGCTGCTGATAGTTCAAAAAAAATAATAAAAAATATGAATATAATAAAAAATAAAATAAGACAATTTAAGGTTACACAAGAGATGCTCGAAATAATTAATGGTAGCCACCTATGATAGGAAGAATAATTCAAATACTAGGTTCTATTTTAGATATAGAATTTAAAAAAAAAAATACCCCTAAAATATATAATGCTTTATTTGTTCCTGAAATAAATATTTATTTAGAAGTACAACAACAAATTGGTGAAAATATAGTTAGAACTATTGCTTTTGGTAATACTAATGGTATTAAAAGAAATACAATTGTTGTTGACACGGGAAAACCCATTTTAACGCCTGTTGGCGACTGTACATTAGGAAGAATTTTAAATGTTTTAGGTGATCCTATTGATAATAAAGGAGAAATTAACTCAAAAAAAAAATCTCCAATTCATACACTTCCACCAAAGTTTTCAAATCAAATTTTTAATAATAATATTTTAGAAACTGGTATAAAAGTAATTGATTTGCTATGTCCTTTTTTAAAAGGTGGTAAAATTGGATTATTCGGAGGTGCTGGTGTAGGTAAAACTGTTAATATGATGGAACTAATTAGAAATATAGCTATTGAACATAAAGGATGTTCTGTTTTTATAGGAGTAGGTGAAAGATCAAGAGAAGGAAATGATTTTTACCATGAGATGAAAGAATCTAATGTTTTAGATAAAGTTTCTCTTATTTATGGACAAATGAATGAACCATCAGGAAATAGATTAAGAGTTGCATTAACGGGATTAAGTATTGCCGAAGAATTTAGAAATTCTGGAAAAGATGTGTTATTATTTATCGATAATATTTATAGGTTTACTTTAGCTGGAACAGAAGTTTCTGCAATGTTGGGTAGAACACCATCAGCCGTGGGATATCAACCTACTCTTGCTGAAGAAATGGGAAAATTACAAGAAAGAATTTCTTCAACTAAAAATGGTACAATTACATCGGTTCAAGCAATATATGTTCCTGCTGATGATTTAACGGATCCATCTCCTAGTACAACATTTACTCATTTAGATTCAACAATTGTTTTATCTAGACAAATAGCAGAATTGGGAATTTATCCCGCGATTGATCCCTTAGAATCTTATTCTAAACAATTAGATCCATATATTGTTGGTGAGGAACATTATAAAGTTGCGAACGAAGTTAAATTTTATTTACAAAAATATAAAGAATTAAAAGATACCAGTACTG
>NW_007381885.1:0-10498 GCF_000475195.1 Diaphorina citri | reverse complement strand
TTGGGGAAGCATCAGTCGGGTGTTCGCCAGGAGTAGACAGAGGAAAGTGCCAAGTCCGAACAGTCAACCAGGTGAGTCGCTTTGTAACTTGATGTTGGGATGTGCGTGAATGTGTACGTGAACATCAAGATGATTGTTATGATGTGAAGTTGGATGAAGGAAGGATTTTAAAAGGTGGAGCTTTTGATAGGGCTTTCACAACCTGATTAATTTCAATCGACAGGGGCTTTCGCCAATTACTAACATATGGTACCTAGGATGATTTGTTACAATCGATATTATTCATGTGAATTTTGCCATTGACGGGTGCTACCAACCTCAGTGGTGTAGTGGTTAGCACAGTGGACTCTGGATCTGGAGGTCGGTGGTTCGAGTCCAAGGTAAGTCATAAAATTTAGCATAGTGTAAAGCAGGGAAAGACATTATTTGTGACAATCATTTAATGCTTAAACACTATTAAAATTCCTTCCTTTTTCATTGACAGGTGCTTATTCCGCTTCGGAAGCGAGTGATATTTACGGCTCCACCAGTCGAGGTTGACAGTATGTAAGTAACAAATTTCATTATTTTAAATTCTGTTTTAGCTATTACCAAAGTCCATTATTTGACATTGTTTTAGCTATTAGCAAAACTTCATTATTTTGTTTTAGCTATCACAACTCCGAGGGACTGCAGCAGTCCGTCCCTGTCACCACTAAATGTTCATTCGTTTGATGGAAACTCGCTCTCCAGGTAAGATCACAATGCTCGAAAGCAACCATTTTGTCTTATTTGCATTACTAATTTTGAAAAGTTTAAAAAAATAATAATAATATTCACAATTAATATACATGAGGAAGAAAGAAACCCTTTTACCCTTACTCCAAAAGAGTGGGGAAATTGTTCTTGCTTAGATCGGACTATTAAGGAGTTTAAGGACTGGTACTTTCAGACATTTTACGTTTGACGCTAAGGACCGAGGGCATCTCTTCCTTCTTGATTTTCATCTCTCTTAAGGTGTGTCCACAGTCGAACGGCCGTCGATCGATGTCGACTGATCCGTCCACACTGCCTCGACAACATAGATTCATCTCGTCGATATCGATCGAAGGTTGGTCGACTATGTTTGGACACACCTTTAAAATCTCAATGTCCTTATTATTCTCCAGGTCAGTGGAACAACTCCACAGTCCCCCTAACGAGGAGATTGTGAGGAGGGGCAAACAGTTCCGATCAAGTGGGGGACGTAGCGGAGTGGGTAGTACTTGGGGAAGCATCAGTCGGGTGTTCGCCAGGAGTAGACAGAGGAAAGTGCCAAGTCCGAACAGTCAACCAGGTGAGTCCCTTTGTAACTTGATGTTAGGATGTGCGTGAATGTGTACGTGAATATCAAGATGATTGTTATGATGTGAAGTTGGATGAAGGAAGGATTGTAAAAGGTGGAGATTTTGATAGGGCTTTCACAACCTGATTAATTTCAATCGACAGGGGCTTTCGCCAATTAATAACATATGGTACCTAGGATGATTTGTTACAATCGATATTATTCATATGAATTTTGCCATTGACGGGTGCTACCAACCTCAGTGGTGTAGTGGTTAGCACTGTCGACTCTGGATCTGGAGGTCGGTGGTTCGAGTCCAAGTTAAGTCATAAAATTTAGCGTAGTGTAAAGCAGGTAAGGACATTATTTGTGACAATCATTTAATGCTTAAACACTATTAAAATTCCTTCCTTTGCCATCGACAGGTGCTTATTCCGCTTCGGAAGCGAGTGATATTTACGGCTCTACCAGTCGAGGGCGCAGTTGGTCGCCTCTGACCGAGGAAGGATATGCAGAGAAGCTCAGGTTGCTCAGGGAAGCCGCGTCCATACCAATGGAGAGGTGGCGAGCCCCCACCGTGCTGGCGTGGCTGGAGATAGCCCTTGGCATGCCCCAGTATGGACCCAAGTGTGCGGACAACGTCAAATCGGGGAAAGTAAGTGTGGATGAGGCGTCGGAGAATGGTCTCATCATGATGGTATATCTAAAACTCAATTAATTAATCCATCTATCTATAACTATGATAAGGTGTTCATAAAGATTTTATGGCTTGGTAGAAGACGAAAAAATCACATAACGGGTGGGATTTCTTACTCCATTTTCCTCTTTCAAGGGTATGTGGCCTCAGCGATGGTCTACAGGTAGACTGTAGGTGATCTATTAGAGATGAATTCCCTCATGAGATACTACAGTAGCTTCATAAAGACTTTCTGTTGACGTCATATGCTTCCATATTCCCCAAGCCATGTTCAAATAATTCCCGTATGAGTTGATACTATCTGCTGAATGTGGGAGCACTAGTGGGAGTTGATACTATCAACCAACCTTATTCGTGTAGTGGTTGGTGAACTCTGGATCTAGGCGTTGGTGGTTCGAGTCTGAGTCAAGTAATACAATTTAACGTAGTGTATTAGGTGGGGAACGACACTTGTGACAAGTATTTGTGATTAACACAATTAAAGTCCTGGTCCTGATTCTCAACTCTTGTTTCCAGGTCCTTCTCGAATTGAGTGACGCAGAGTTGGAGACCGGGTTGGGTATCATGCATCCAATGCATAGGAAGAAGCTACGCCTCGCCATAGCGCAGTTGGTCGCCTCTGACCGAGGAAGGATATGCAGAGAAGCTCAGGTTGCTCAGGGAAGCCGCGTCCATACCAATGGAGAGGTGGCGAGCCCCCACCGTGCTGGCGTGGCTGGAGATAGCCCTTGGCATGCCCCAGTATGGACCCAAGTGTGCGGACAACGTCAAATCGGGGAAAGTAAGTGTGGATGAGGTGTCGGAGAATGGTCACATGATCATAGTATCTGAAACTTGGTAAATGTAAGAAGTGATGAGGAATTCAATAGTTAAAAACTTTATAAAGACGAAAAGATCACATAAGGGGTGAGATTTTTTACTCGTTTTCTTGAGTCCTCTTTGGAGTATTTGTCGCTTTAACAATGGTCTACACTGTAGATAATTGCTGAGGCATACTGTAGGTGATCTATCGAAAATGGATTCCTTCGTCAGATACTGTACTTTTGTAG
The DNA here is from genome assembly GCF_000475195.1 of Diaphorina citri. Classification (NCBI taxonomy): domain Eukaryota; kingdom Metazoa; phylum Arthropoda; class Insecta; order Hemiptera; family Psyllidae; genus Diaphorina; species Diaphorina citri. The sequence goes on along the minus strand of NW_007381885.1, from coordinate 7,449 downwards.
CTTCCTAAATAAATGCCGTAAAATAAATATTTTTTGACCCCGCGGGGAATCGACCCGGGTCTCCCGCGTGCAAGGTGAGCGCAGTGACCACTACGCCATGGGAGCTGACTTTGTAGCTTCATAAAGACTTTCTGCTGACATCACGTCATATGCTGTAATGTTCCCCAGACCGTATCAAGTCCTGATTTTCAACTCTTGTTCCTAGGTTCTCCTCGAGCTGAGTGATGCAGAGTTGGAGACCGGGTTGGGTATCATGCATCCAATGCATAGGAAGAAGCTACGTCTCGCCATAGAGGAGCATAGGCATCCCGCCAACATTCGCTACGTGTGTATCGCTCAGCTGGGTCACACTTGGGTGTCTTCGGAGTGGCTGCCCGATCTTGGACTGCCGCAGGTAAATGGAAAGCCTTTTCCTTTAAGCATTTTAAAGCTGAGGATTATCCGAAGATAGCCTACACCGGAGCTCAAGCGCCCCTGAGATAGTATCGATGTTATTCATCATGGTGTAAGGATAGGTTACCTACCCTACATCCCACAAAAATTCTGGTTCAGCAATAATCAAGCTTTTTTGTTTTAGTATGCTGATAACTTTGCCACCAACATGGTGGATGCCCGCATGTTGGATCATCTGAGCAAGAAAGAGCTGGAAAAGTTCCTGGGTGTCACCCGCAAGTTTCATCAGGCTTCCATAGTGCACGGAATTCATCTGTTACGAATGATGAAGTATGACCGGCAGGTGAGTTAGAACTGGAATAGAAAGCGCCATGGGTGATGATAGTTTTGTAGGTATGTTATGTAAAAAATGTAAATTATTGGAAAAGCAATCTATCTGCTTATGATGCTATAACTTCGGATATGTAATTATTTAGGTAATATTATGAAATCAAAGTAGTTTCAGTCTGCCCCAGTAGGTTTGAAATACTCATTTAGAGAAATCCAGTAGTGATTGTGACAGTAAACTGCCATATAACAATCATATCATCTTTCTTGGGTTGAAAAAACTATACAGATGGCGATTTTCAGTAGTCATGAACCTAAACCTACTTCAAATCCTAATAACGCGAATTTACAAAATCCGAATTTGTGATTTTGTTTTGTAAATAAACGGAGTAAATTTGCTTTAACTCAACAATTAGGTCTATGGAAAACATTTTTCTGCAAAGCTTAGTTTAAGTACTTAGAAACGGTGTACAGTCATACAGTGTAAGTAGTTCTTGTTTTGTCCTTGAATAAGTAATTTGTTTTCTGATTGTAAGTATGTTTGATTATTTTTCTTTGCAATTCCTTGTTTTATTCTTAAAATATCCTATCCATCCGACGACACCTCACAGCCGAATTGGAACAGCTCATACTACCTGCCAGGTAAATTATCCACTACAGATAGTCGATAGGATTTGAACATACTGATAGTCTGAATTTGTGAAGATTCATCTTGAAAAGAAGAGCACAAGTAGCAATACTCTTCCTGTGATGAATACCTATAAGTTACTAGTGTTTTTCTTTTCAAGATAGGATTTGGTTATCCTTATGTTTCTTCTGGTTCTAACGTGGAGATATCAGTAGGAATCTTTATTTTGACAACATTGATGATGAAATCTAAATGGTCACGCGATATAGCTTCGAAATAATCAAACAGGATGGGGTGGATCAGGATATCCGGATTCTGCTCTGTTTTTAGCACTGAACTGGGTTTCTATCTGTCTGATAGAATCTCGATTCTGTGCTGGTATCTTGGTACCTTGATATCTTTTCAATGAAATTTTCTTCTATCTCATGCCATTCTTTGACAGTTTCGGGAAAAAAATTCTTACGTGACAGACTCAACATAGAAACCGAAACACTTCTCCACCGTAGATGAAACACTACTGATGTGTTGTGTGTTGTTTCTGTTTTCATATGTTTCTTGCTCTCCTGTAGGTCCCTGTTGGAATTGCAGGCAATGTATACAGCTCGATAGTCGCATTCTGTGTTGTTTCGAAAAGTTACCAAAAGTTGAAATGATAATAAAAAAGAAATTTTATTTTAATTTGTTGAAAACATAGATCAATTTATTTTGAGTGGCTCGTGAAGGAACGTTCGTTTAAGACCGTGTTTTTTTCCAAAACAGAACCCCAGAACTGAAAAAGTCTGTTTTTTGGACTCATTGAGTCAAAACGAGCGTTCTTCATGTGTATCACCCTCTATTAAAATTCAATTTATCAAAAATATTTTATGATTGTATTATCAAATTTAAGTCAATACAACAAAATTTAATTTTTCTATTTAAAATTTGTTCGATCATATTTTTTTTTTCTTTTCTTTCTTCTTTACTTGTAGCTTTATCCATATACCTACTTATCGTAGACTTTCTCTCTTTTTCGTTGGGAGAGACAAAAAGCGCATAGCCATAGAATGGAAGGAATGTTGGGTTTGGGAAAAAGAGAGAAAGATTCAAGGGAAGGCTTTTCTGTTAGCTTTTATCTCCGCCAATCAGAGTCACCACTTTATCGTTTATTTAAATAATGCACTTTTTGATCGAATTTCTTTTTGATTTCTTTCTTTTTCTCTAGATGTTTTCTAAACCTAACGTAAATGACGAATTGAAAGTACCTACATGTTCAAAATACACCTCATATTTTGCTTGCTTTTTTCTACTTTAAAAATATTTGTTTAAATGGCGTAATTTTGTTCTGTTGCTTACTTTGCCATTGTGCATTTTCTATAACTCTTACTCACAAACGTTCCAAACTACGCCAAACGTGTGTTTCTAGTCTCTATGTATCTTTGTTTTAGAATAGTTTTTTCTACTTTAAAAATATTTGTTTAAATGGCGTAATTTTGTTCTGTTGCTTACTTTGCCATTGTGCATTTTCTATAACTCTTACTAACAAACGTTCCAAACTACGCCAAACGTGTGTTTCTAGTCTCTATGTATCTTTGTTTTAGAATAATCTGTACGTAGGTTTCCTAACCTTTGTTCTCTCTAAATGTTGTATTTGATGTCCGTTCAGTAGAGCTGCATTCCCAGTGCATTCTTTCTGTTGCATTTCCTTTCATCAACTCTCATGCTCATTCAATTTTATTTTCTGTTCCCTCGTTTTCTTTTCGGATCCATCACATCGCTCGCTCGCTGGCTTTATGTTTTGCTTGCGTTGGTTTTTGTTCGCGTAGAGCCGCGTTTGAGCATTTCGTGCGCGTTTCCGCGGCGGAACGCAGACGCGCAGAGAGGATTATGAACGGAGGCAGCCTAGGACGCAACTTTTCCCGCTCAAACCATCACCATGGCAACCACAGCCAGGATAATCACTATGAGACCTTGGAGAGGAGTTCTACCTTCTCATCCCCACAGAATTCGTACAAGTCCGACACGGGATCTATATCTTCAAACAGCGACAAGAGGAAGACTAGTCTGAGGGTAAGTGAAACCATGAACGGAACTAATAGGAACTAGGAACATAAAACAATAGGTTGATTATTCCGGGCACTCTTTCACTATAAATAAGTAAGGGATCATGATATTAAGGTTTCCTTTAATGTCCGATAAAATTTCTTTTCGCCAAACCATGAACGGAACTAATAGGAACTAGGAACATAAAACAATAGGTTGATTATTCCGGGCACTCTTTCACTATAAATAAGTAAGGGATGGTTGGGTTTTGGTAAATCGTCACTCAGTATCTCTACGTTTTCTACTCCGTTATCATGATATCAAGGTTTCCTTTAATGTCCGATCAAATTTCTTTTTGCCAAACTCCTTTTTTTACCCATTATACCCAGTTCATTAAAAAATACTCACAGTTTGAAAATATCCTAGCAGCCTCCCACTTTCAGTGCACCTATATTCTACACTTTTTTTTTAATCATAGCCAAAACTCCTTTTTTTACCCATTATACCCAGTTCATTAAAAAATACTCACAGTTTGAAAATATCCTAGCAGCCTCCCACTTTCAGTACACCTATATTCTACACTTTTTTTATCATTTAATTTATTTTATTTTTATGCTTTAATTTTTCTCGCATGCTGCATGGATGTACAGAACTATAGTATGTACTACCTGAAGAACTTGAAAAAGGTTTGTAAATGTTTTCTTTTTTTAAACTTTTTAAAGCTTTTATGATAAATACCTTTTTTTGATACTTAGGTATGCATAAATTTTTCAAATTCTCTCTTTTAAATTTCACCATTAGTTTTGACTAAACTCGGAATTTCTCTAAGTACTACTTAGTATGCACATAACACACTTATTTCCTCAGATTTTAGATTGCACTACTTCCCTAACACATGTTTTTCTTTCCATTTCCCCTACAGTTTTCTACTTGGAAAACTTCACAGGTTTGTCTAGCATGATTTAATTTTAACATTAAAAAACGCATTCATGATTTCCTTTTAATAGGTATTAAAAAATGCAACAAAAATAACATGAAAGTCAATGTCAGTTCAATTTAGATACTCAAATTCAAAGAAGAAAATTATGCCGAACAAATGGGGATACAATTTTAAATAATTCTGGGACCAATTAAGTACTTCTAAAACATACAGTACGTTCTGGTTTGTTTTATCTTGGTGTTCGCAAAAGAAAGTCCTATTTTCAGTTTATTCCTGAGGTATAAGCACTAAAAATAACTATGAATACAAAATTTATTATCTTTCCGTAAGATTTTCTGGTACAAAGCGTAACAAAATCCCCAACCTCTCTGTTTCCAGGGCTCCATCACACGAGTGCTAGGGTTTCACAAGCCCCGTCCAGCCGACACGAACAGCGTGCGAGAGGAAACCTCCAGCTGTATCGACGTCAACGTGATGGCCTCCCCTTCTACTTCCTCAGAGGGCAGTTTTAACGCGGCACTGCGGCCCGAGAGTCCGCAAAGTGTGACCGCAATTGCGACCATGCGGCGGAGGCCACCGCATAGGAGACATAGACGCGTGAAATCCATTGGGGATATTAGCGTCACGCCGGTAACACCAGTGTGAGTGGGACCGTGATTGTAACCGTGCCGTGGAGACCTACGCATACGGGATTTTCGTAGAAGCTTAACACAACCTTTAGGGTTGTTTGACCCTATACACCTAAGCCTCAGAGTGGGCTTTTTGTGTGTGCAGAGGGATAGGGGATATACTCCTAGTCTGAAATAGCACGTAAGGTCCGTTTTCATGTATTGCATTGTGTATCAAGTGTACCGGGAGGTGCGCGACCGTCAAGAGTTCGAAGCGCCAGCCGGCCTATCTGAACACAAAAATAGATGGAGTTTTATGGTTTTTCGGCATTTTAAATAATACATGACAAAATCCACATCATTGGTTATCGAAGCAAATTAATAAACTCAAATTACATTATTAATAATGGCTCGAAGCTGATAATTTTGTCTAGTTGACAATATGTCGAGTATCATTGTTACTTTTAATCTTTGATTTGTAATAATATGTATTAGGTATGAATTATTCAAAGGTTGACAATTTAATCATGTAATAAAAGACTGATAGTTTTGTAGGTATGTTATGTAAAAAATGTAAATTATTGGAAAAGCAATCTATCTGCTTATGATGCTATAACTTCGGATATGTAGTTATTTAGGTAATATTATGAAATCAAAGTAGTTTCAGTCTGCCCCAGTAGGTTTGAAATACTCATTTATAGAGATCCAGTAGTGATTGTGACAGTAAACTGCCATGTAACAATCATATCATCTTTCTTGGGTTAAAAAAAAAAACTATACAGATGGCGATTTTTAGAAGTCATAAACCTACTTCAAATCCTAATAACGCGAATTTACAAAATCCGAATTTGTGATTTTGTGTTGTAAATAAACGGAGTAAATTTGCTTTAACTGTACAATTAGGTCTATGGAAAACATTTTTCCGCAAAGCTTAGTTTACTTAGAAACGGTGTACAGTCATACAGTGTAAGTAGTTCTTGTTTTGTCCTTGAATAATTTGTTTTCTGATTGTATGTTTGATTATTTTTCTTTGCAATTCCTTGTTTTATTCTTAAAATATCCTATCCGAGTTCCGACATAATGCAATGTCAAGTAACAACATTTTCCTTTATGAAAAACTACTGTTCTAGTCATCAGTTTCCATATAAAACGAGTTCTCCCAGATTATGTAAACTTCATCATAATTTATATGTGACCAAAAATATAATTTTGACAACCTAATTATTTATTTGATATAAAATATCTGTTTTTCTTTACAATATAATCAGTTTGAGAAGAAATGAGCTCAATTTGACAGCTCAATAATCGGCATTCTTTTTTTTTTCTTCTTCTTTTCTACCCACGATTATTCTAGTCAAGTTATAATTCTGAAGGGAAATTTGGTTCTGAATAAAAAAGGCATATAGAAATTTAAAAATATGCGAATGCTTAAAATATAAAATTTATATATTACAAAAAATTACGACACCTCACAGCCGAATTGGAACAGCTCATACTACCTGCCAGGTAAATTATCCACTACAGATAGTCGATAGGATTTGAACATACTCATCTTGAAAAGAAGAGCAGAAGTAGCAATACTCTTCCTGTGATGAATATAAGTTACTAGTGTTTTTCTTTCAAGATAGGATTTGGTTATCCTTATGTTTCTTCTGGTTCTAATGGAGATATCAGTAGGAATCTTTATTTTGACAACATTGATGATGAAATCTAAATGGTCACGCGAAATAGCTTCGAACTAATCAAACAGGATGGGGTGGATCAGGATATCCGGATTCTGCTCTGTTGTTAGCACTGAACTGGGTTTCTATCTGTCTGATAGAATCTCGATTCTGTGCTGGTATCTTGATATCTTTTCAATGAAATTTTCTTCTTCATATAATTTATTTTATTTTTATGCTTTAATTTTTCTCGCATGCTGCATGGATGTACAGAACTATAGTATGTACTACCTGAAGAACTTAAAAAAGGTTTGTAAATGTTTTCTTTTTTAAACTTTTTAAAGCTTTTATGATAAATACCTTTTTTAATACTTATATAGGTATGCAGGAATTTTTCAAATTCTCTCTTTCAAATTTCACCATTAGTTTTGACTAAACTCGGAATTTCTCTAAGTACTACTTAGTATGCACATAACACACTTATTTCCTCAGATTTTATATTGCACTACTTCCCTAACACAATCATATTTTTCTTTCCATTTCCCCTACAGTTTTCTACTTGGAAAACTTCACAGGTTTGTCCAGCATGATTTAATTTTAAAAAACGCATTCATGATTTCCTTTTCATATTATAAAATGCAACAAAAATAACATGAAAGTCAATGTCAGTTCAATTTAGATACTCAAATTCAAAGAAGAAAATTATGCCGAACAAATGGGGATACAATTTTAAATAATTCTGGGACCAATTAAGTACTTCTCAGTACGTTCTGGTTGGTTTTATCTTGGTGTTTACAAAAGAAAGTCCTATTTTCAGTTTATTCCTGAGGTATAAGCACTAAAAATAACTATGAATACAAAATTTATTATCTT
>NW_007381884.1:9761-10502 GCF_000475195.1 Diaphorina citri | reverse complement strand
ATAGTTAGCTTGAAGCGTAGGGCGTCTGCCTTGTAAGCACTAGGTCGCGGTTCGATTCCCCCACGAGGCAGATTTTATTCTAAACAGATGAGGTCCGTTCTCGGAACGGCTGGCTTTCTTATATCCCGCCTTTCTTCTCTCTTCGATTTCGGGATGATAAGACCTCAACAGTTACAGTGCCCTCGATCAATCCTCTAAGAAAAGTCCCGTTTCAATGACTGCGTCATATTGTCTTCTCAAAATCAAAATGACCTGGCGACCTGTACCTAACTCTGTGTCTGTACCAGTGTCTGTGTCTGTACCAGTGTCTGTGTCTGTACCAGTTGCTCCGAAGAGGTCCCCGGTTTTTTTCTTCCCATTTACTAATTTTCTGAGCGAGTTGCGTTTTTTACTTGTTCATTCCCGCGGGAATAGAATTTAGGTTACCGGCGTAGCGCTACGCGGTAGCTACCTTCACATATCCCGTATGTTCTGTATGGAGCTGGGAGCTTTCACACCAGATTTTGCCTGGCGATAATTTTTCGCCAGAGTTGTTTACGAGCTTGGGGACGTTTCGAATGATATAATGTAGAAGATAGTGGAAGGTAAGACATACAGGGTGGCCGGAAAATTGATGAAGCAAATAATAATTGTTGTAGTAGCAGTACTGCCCATGTCAATCCCGGTTGTCTAATGCCGTGGGCAGCTCCAGAAATTCTGCAACTCTCACTGAATTCGTCCATAGGGTTGATATAAATACCA
>NW_007381884.1:0-4537 GCF_000475195.1 Diaphorina citri | reverse complement strand
ATACCACACACGAGTTAGTCAGTCAGTGGCCATAAGGACTAGTCCACATGCACAGTCGTCGAAATGGACGTAACCACGTCAGCGACGGGAGATTTACAGTAGTAGGTCGATATAAGGTAGGTAAGTCACGATATTATCAGTAGGTCGATAGTAGGTATGTGTAGAAACATAATAAAAAGATCAAGGGATACGTCATACTACGTTGTACACTCTTGTTTTTATGCCGTAACAAAACATCCATAACAGTCCATACTAAAGATAATTATTTATCAATATGGATGGATGGATGGATCGTATGTCCTCACCAGTATTGTTTGTGCCTCGGGCCGCGAATACATCGACCGGTTACACAGGGGTTCTTGAGAACATTACCACACTAGCGTGTCTATTTCTAAATAGCTATAACTTAATGATAGAAGTCCTAGGTCTAAAGCGATCTTCTTTCCTTTCTAGGAATTAGGGTAAAACATACTAGAAAGTGAAAAATTGGAGCGTATTTATCATGTATTAATTCATTAATTAATTAATCCAAAGTTCAAAATAGAAACTACAACTAGTTACGTCGTCATGCTAACTTGTCTTGTATTTTTAAAGTACTTTTAGGCGATTTCCGTTTCTTCTTTGATTCGAATTACTCCTCGCTCGGCCCGGGGGAGCGGAGGGCGGGGGCGATTTAGGCGGAGCCGAAGCCTGGTTTCGCCTGCTTCGGATGATAGTAGCGAGTCGTAGTGCATAAAAAGTAGTTTGATCGACTCTCGCTTACACGGCAGGGATACTGTTTCAAACACTGAAGGGATAAGTTTATGTACTAAGGTCGAAACTGTGTTGCGATAGTCCCGAAAGGTTAGAAGAAAAAAATTAAGTTTAAAAGGGCGGTAAGTTAACGGCAATCTCAGTTGACCTGTTTTTTGTTCGGGCTGTCCTACCGATACGCACTCAAAGTTTAGCAGTTGGACCGGGGCCTCGATCCGTTTTCTTACGAAAAGAAATAAAATCTTTGTATATTGTCCCGTCCACCGACCGCGGTTTTATTTTACTAGTGTAAAAAGATTACACATCCGGCATCCGCGGTTTTCGGCAGTTTCGAAAGATTAAATCTTTTGTATTTAATCCCACTGATCCCGTTTTCCAGCGTAATCGCATTTCTCTCTGTTTTCTCAGAGGAAACAACAATAGTTTGGGTTTGATATATGGGTGAACCAATAACACACACAGGATACTTTTGGGTTTTTTACCCCCAACTGCGTTTTAAAAATTTTTCATCGTAACACTACCAAACACCACCAACAGTGCAATAATTTTATCGTATACCGTTGTTACGCGTCTAAAAAACAATGTGGTAGCGGGATGTGAAAGAGTATAAACAACATGCCTGTCATTTGTACTATTATGCAATCACGCACTTTTTTCCAGCTCTTTACCTTTTTCTTTTTTTCCAAGCCTCCCACGGCCCTTTTTTCCAAGCTCGCGTTCTAAAACAGCCGTGTTTCGTACGACACTAGTTACTACTTCGACCTGATTACATCCACAGTTCAAAACCCACATCTCCAGTACAATAACCGAAAACAGTGTAAGTTCGCTCCGGGAACAAGTAACGCATAAATAAATGTAGCTAACAAATGACAAAAATCTGACTAATCTGACACGTCCTAGCGGATAGTTTAAATTGGTCCGTGACCCTCTTTCATATGCCGGTCGGTTTCCAATGGTAGTTCCCACAAAGGAATTAACAAAGGTAGACCTGACAGATACAGCTGAAAAGGTCTGCCTATCAGGTCTACCTGATAAGCACACACACTATCAGGTAGACCTAACAGGCGGACCTTTTCAGCTGTATCTGTCAGGTCTACCTGATAGTGAGTGGCTGGCCTTACCTATCCGGGATTTTGTATTGTAGTATGCTATAATCTATAAACTTTGTCGTACCAGATGTGCAAGTAGTAAGCCCAATAATACAGGGTGAAGTTGACTACAAAGCTTCAGGAAAAACTTTCAAGTCGAGCCTACCGACCACCCTGTACGGTAAAACTTTAGAAACCGCGCGTAACGTTGATAAATTGGCCAATCTATTTTCGGCGAAGGAGAAGAAGAAAAAGAAGGAGGAGGAGGAGAAGAAGAAGGAGGAGAAGAGGAACTTGCTGCAGGTGTGAAGATTGCTTCGGTAGCAAACTTTGTCCCTCCAACTCTGCCCTCATCCTTCTCCCCTTTCTTCCTCCAATTTTCCCTCTTCTTCGTCGTTTTCCCCTCTTCTTCGTCCCTTTGCCCTTTCTTTTTCGTCCTCTTTTCCCTACCCCGTCATTCGTTTCCCTCTTCTTCATTCCTTTTTCCCCTCTCTTCTCCTTCTCTTCCCCCTCTTTTTAGTCTATTTTTTCCACTTCTTCATCTCTTTTTCACTCTTCTTCGCCCTTCTTCTCTATCTTTTGCCCCTCCTCTTCGTCCCTTTTCCCCTCCTTTGCCCTTTTGAAAAGTTCCGCGCCAAGAAACAAAGTTTCCAAACAACAGCAGCAACAACAAGGAAGAAAGAAATTTGCATAAAATTAATTTTATTTTTGCAACACAACCCAGCGATACGTTTCGGCGTCTTTCGTCCTCAGGTGGACATGAAAAGGCTCTACCTGACTGAAAAGGCTCTATTCAGGTGGACTTGAAAAGGCGTTACCTGACTGAAAAGGTTCTGGTCAGGTGGACTTGAAAAGGTGTTAAATGACTGAAAAGGTTCTGGTCAGGTGGACTTGAAACGGCTCTACCTGACTAAAAAGGTTCTATTCAGGTGGACTTGAAAAGATGTTACCTGACTGAAAAGGTTCTGGTCAGGTGGACTTGAATAGATGTTACCTGACTGAAAAGGTTCTGGTCAGGTGGACTTGAATAGGTGTTGGGACATTTACGGCCTGTTTGGGTCAATCTCTGGGTTTGGGTCCGCGATGAACAACGCTGTCATTGCATACGATAGATACAGGTAAGGTTCTTCCTTTTAAAAGTGTGTCCAAACATAGTCGACCGGCCATCGATAGAAGAGATATATAAATCTATGTTGTCTAGGCAGTGTGGACACACCTTTATCATGTGTTTTATTTTATTTTTTATTTTGTGAGGGACAACCCTTTCACTTATTTATAAGATTATAAGTTATAGGTACGAGTCTTTATGATCTCGTCTTTTTTCGCTGAAATTGAATCCCGCCCGCGGCAGATTTTATCCTGATTTTATCAAAACAGATAAGGTTCGTTCTCGGAACGGCTGGCTTTCTCCTATCCTGTTTTCTTCTATCTTCGTTTTCGAGACAAGAAGACTTTAGCAGTTACAGTTCCCTCTATCCAACCTCTTTTTTCAAAAACTTTCCTTAAAAAATAAATAAGATTAGCCTGAGATTAAATTATTTTTTCTACTTTTTAATATATTAGTTCATCTAGGACAAGGAAAAGTCTGCTGAGATTCGAATCGCCAAGGTGGCCATCTTGATTTTCTGCCTCTTCCTCATTTCTTGGACACCCTATGCCACGATTGCTCTGACCGGATGTTTCGGAAACAGGTGAGAGAATTTCGTAGCAATGAAACAACTGCTACATTAGACTCTTGTGGTCTGTGTCGTAACATGTAGATACATCCCGTAGTTTCTCATCAGATGGACGAGAGAAGATACACAATACTTCCCATTTAGGTGCTGGGTCAACACGAGAACACCAGAAAGTAACCCGTTGAACTATTTGCAATCGAAATACATATGAACGAATGCACATATGAATGAATGTGAATTTTTGTCGATGGTGGGATTCGAACTCGGGATCTTCTGCATGGCAAGCAAGCGCGTTAGTACTGTTCTGACCGTGTCCCCGAACAATTCGAGTTCTAAGCATCAACTGGACCATTTTAAATTTAGTTTGTCTGTTCGTTCCGCGATGATTTTCGATTAGTTGGTCCAATTTTGATGAAATTGGACAAACATGTTCAATACGAAAAGGAAATTTTCTCGATAAATTTTGGGTCCCATCCGAAATTTGGAATTCTGTAAACCCTCAGGGGAAGTTAAAACTTAAAAACAACTGTGCCCTAAATCACCAAAGTATGGAAAAGTATTTACAATTCCATATTTCGATATGATTCGTCCAAATTCAAAATTCTGCTTTTCCATTGGCTATTTCACTTGTAAGATACTTTTCCATACTTTGGTGATTTAGGGCACTGGTCAACACCTTAACAACAATTACCCAAACAAAAAAATGTGTTTTGTTATAGGATTTAGGGGACCAATTGGTCCCAAACTTCTCTCTATCAACCGATATTAACGTTTATCTCTTGATGGTAAGTTTTATCTCTTGGGTCCTCTGATTTATTTTTGCCAAAAGGAAGATAACCTCTGACCTCTACTTTTACTTTTTTTCTCCAGAAATGGTCCCTCGGATTTTTATTCACTTAAAGAGGAAGATAACCTCTAACCTCTGTTTCCTCTATCTTCCAGAAACGTGATTACTCCCATGTTTGGCATGCTCCCGGCTGTGGCGGCTAAGATAGTGTCCTGTATCGATCCTTGGATCTA
>NW_007381883.1:5582-10503 GCF_000475195.1 Diaphorina citri | reverse complement strand
ATTATTATTATTATTATTATTATTTTTTTTCATTTTTAATTTACGTTTAACCTAAGGTGTATTAGAAAAGGCAACATGATATTTATAATTTTTGTACACTGTAGTTAGTTTGTTATTTATTTTTTCAAAAGAGAGCGAGAAAAACGAATGAAGAGAAAGGTCAGAGTGGGGAAGGGTGGGATGGAGAGAGAGAGAGAGAGAGAGAGAGAGAGAAAGAGAGAGGGAGAGAGATAGATAGAGATAGAGAGAGGGAGAGAGAGATAGAGAGATAGATAGAGAGATAGATAGAGAGAGAGATAGAGAGAGAGATAGAGAGAGAGATAGAGAGAGAAAGAGAGAGAGAGAGAGAAAGAGAGAGAGAGAGAGATGAGAGAGTTGGGAAGGAAGGAAGGGCGGAAGGGAGAGAGAATTTTCAACGACAACGTAGGTACTGTTGTGCTGTTACTTCTACTTGTTCTACTTACTGCATCATCTGTTTGCTTGGTTGCACTTGTCTCAAACTCTACATAGAGACCAAGAGCCTCTTGTAGCCTCTTCAAGCCTAGACCTGGTTTCTTGTACATTCTGCTCTTTATTTTTGAAATATTCTTCTGTGAAAAATGATTAGATACTATGTTTTCTCTTGACAATTCACCATCTTATTATTATGTTACTTGACATGGTATCTCGTTTCCAGAAGATATTTTTCTGTTTAACACAGAGACAGAAGTAGATCTCTTCAATCTACTGAAAAAATTTCACGATATTGGATATCAAAATGATATATTTGTCAACTTTTTCGAGGGCCGAACACAGGTTACAAAAGTGGGGAAAACTCTGAGTAACAAAGTATCAATTGAAGACGGATTAGTTACCGGAGGAATAAACAGTCCCGGATGGTTTAACGTATACACTTACGATATCAAGTATCTAAACATGAACAGCCATCTGAAGATGTTTGCGGACGATTCATGCATTATCTCTGTAAATAGGAATCTGGAAATAGCGGTAAAAACAGCGCAGGAGGATTTCATTAAACTACAAAAGTACTACTACAACAACGACATTTATATAAACGAAAGTAAAACGGAAGCAATGGTCATGGGAACAGCAAAAGGTATGTCAGAAAGAGACCTATATCGGATAAAATGCCATACAAGGGAATGTTTGTATAACGAAAGGTATAGAATGAACTGCCAATGTAAATATATCAACTATAGTGTAAATTGTAAATACCTTGGAATCAACATTGATGATTGTTTCAAAATGAAAGTCCATGTTGAAATGTTGTGTAAAAAATTGAGAATAGTGAACTACCAACTTCAGAAAGGAAATGCAAATATGCTATCATGTAAAACCAAAACACTAATATATAATTCTTTAGTTGAATCATTGTTGAGATATGGCGTCACCCTGTATACCTACTCTCCAGCATACATTCTTCAACCCCTAAATAGTATACAGAGAAGAATAACTAAATACCTATTTAAAGAGGATACTCGAAAGTACTTAACCCCCCAACAGTTGGCCAAGTTGGTAACAATCACAAACCACTTCCAAGATCCGAAGTATAGAAGGAAAAAGGAAACAACTTACGAAAGAAGAAGGAGGCAGGAATTCATATCATCATTACCATACACAAAGTACGGGGAGCGACTCCTGTCGTACCAGATGCCTAAACTATTGAATAAATACTGTGAGGATTACATCGACGAGAAAAATACAAAAGTAATAAAAATCAAGACGCAGAGTCAATTATTACAAGAAGAACATTAAAATTATTCATTAATATCTATGTAAATATGTTTAGGAATGAATATAACTAGGTACCTACCTATTCACACATTGTAAATTATGTTTTACTAGAAATCAGTTTAGGCTGTATGATGTAATTATATTGAGGATTAGGTATATTGTAAATCTTTAGAGGTTGGGTGCCGAATAGCTTAAAAAACAAAAAATCTGAAAATACCTGGATATAACTATGTAGTTATAGTTATTTACCTATATGAATTGTAATAAAATTGTAAACCAAAACCTAGATGAAGGAGAAAAATCCATCTCCATAGAAGTTAGGATTAGCTTAGGGGATGAATGTATTGTATTTATAAAATTTAATAAAATAAAGCAGAAATTTTCATATTCATATTCATATATTCTTCTTCTTCTTCTTCTTCTTCTTCTTCTTCTTCTTCTTCTTCTTCTTCTTCTGAACTGAATACACAAATCTTATGTTGTTTTCTGCATTTTAATCCATTAGGAAAACTGATTTAGAGATAGATTTAATGATTTTGATTAACATTTAATTAAACATTATTGCTCGAGAATTTGAAAATCACGTCGGCCATATTGTATTTTCCGAAATTGAACGAAGTTAAAGAATTTGAGGAGAATAAATAAAAATTCAGAAACAAAATAAATATAGAAAATTGAAAGCAAAACAGAAAACCAAAAATAAACTGTGCAAATATTTATAAATAAACTATTAAAAATTAGTCAGCACCAGAAAAGATTTTATTTATTAATATGTGGTAAAATAAATTTGGTTCCTAAATCAACGTAAACAACAAACAAAAACTTAAATAACCAAAACCAAACAGAACGAAAGATCTTATTGACTAACTGTCATTTGCTATCAGTTATCATTACAAATATACCTTACGCATTATCTATAATCTACATACGTACATAGTGCCTGCCATTCATTCATTCATTGATTCATAACATTGTGTTCCCTCACATTTCTGAGCAGCATTGAAAATGAGTGACCAGTGTGGCAGATGTAAAGATCCGGTTGGGTCTGAAGGTGATCTGGACTGTGCTTTGTGCTCAGTATGCTCGAGTAAGTATCATTTTACCTGCGATACTGTGGGTGAAAACTCTTGGCGAACAATGGGCAACTCAAGACGAGGGGCATGGAAGTGCTCAATCTGTAGAAATCAAGCCGCAAAGAAGGGCACTAATACTGTGGATGTGGTTCAAAGTTCGGCGTCATGTGGTGATGATAATGTGGCGAGTATGATCCGGGAGTTGGGCAATAGATTCTCGGTAATGGAGTCGAACGTGACTGCGAGATTGGTTGAGTTTGAGGACTCGTTAAACTTCTTCAGCCGCTCTATGGATGAGATGACTGTGTCAATCAAAAACATTGAGAAGAAGTACATTGTCTTGGAGAAGAAATTGGGAAGCCAGGAAGCCGAGAACAAGGAGTTAAAGTCAAAGATGAAGAACCTGGAAGCAATGCTACATCAGCGTGACCAAAAGGATTTGGGTAACAAAATGGAAATTAGTGGCCTGAAGGATACTGCAGTGAACGAGATCCAGTTTGTGCAGAAGGTGATTGAGCTGTCTGGTTTGAAAGATGAAAATATACAATTCAAGGTGGAGAAGATCATAAGACAACCCAAGGAAAATCAATCTGGTAACAACTCTCAAACTTTAATTGTTCAGTTTAAGTCTGAAGATACAAGAAGCATTGTGCTGTCCAAGATCAAAGAACGTAAGGTATTTAATAAATTAGATGATATAGGTACTAGTCGTGTATATTTCAATGAACTACTGACCCCTTACTATAAGAAGTTGTTGTATGAGGCAAAGAGAATACAGGTGGACAAGAAGTATGCGTACCTGTGGATTAAATCTGGGAAAATTCTGCTGAAAAGGAAAACAGATTCCAAAACTGAAGCTCTGATCACCTTGGACGATCTTAGCAAGATGTAATCCAGACTATAGCTATACGCCATACCTATTGTTCTCTAGATACCCTGTTAATGAACTACAACTCTAACATTTCTTTTGATCATATTACTAATGTAACAAACAAATGTGAAATTTTAGATGACATCACCTCTTGGAATTCAAAACTAACTGATCAACTATTATTCACAGTTCTTCATATCAACCTTAACTCAATCAGACCTAAATGGGATCTTCTCTGTGTAGAGTTGAAATCCGTGCTGGAACATCTCGATGTGCTGGTGCTGACGGAAATCAAAGTCAATGAGGAGGAGGCACTAGCGTTCCAACTGAGAGGTTATCATCAGATAAGTAGATGCAGAGTTAAGAATAAAGGTGGTGGAGTCATGGTATTCTGCCGGGACAGTATTAAAATAGAAAATCTGGACTACAACTTTGATGAAGCCGACAGCTTAGTCCTCAAACTGATTGATGTAAAGCGTAAGTTCGAATGTACTTTACTAGCGATATATCGAGCTCCGGGCCTTAATGAAAACATATTTATAGACGATGTAGATTTCTGGTTACAGAATGCGGCTAAGAGAGATGGTAATATTATTATGATTGGTGACATAAATGTGGACATAAAAAGGAAAACTAACGAAAACGTCAAATATTTCAACATGTTAAATGAGCATACTCTTTTACCAATGATCAGGGAACCGACCAGAGAGGAAATGCTCAATGGCCGTCCAACGAGTACATGTCTAGATCATGTTAACATACGAGTCAAAAAACATTCTTGTATTGCATCTGTAATTAGAGATAAATTGGCCGATCATTATTACGTGGCACTAAGAATCATTAGTTCACAGTCTAACTCGACAAAATCTAAAATCGTAAAAAAGACCATTCTAGACAATAGAAAGATACAGAATGAAATTGAAAAGATTAGCTGGAACAGATGGCAGGATTATGATGACCCGGATCTCATTTACTCGGAGGTGACTAGTAAATTCAATGATATTTACAGTGAATGTACAAAAGAATTAATATACAAAGAAATACATGCCTTAACACCTTGGGTAAATCAAAGAGTTAAAAATGAAATAAAGTTAAAACAAAGTCTTTTGCGAACCTGGCAAAACAACAAGAACAATTTATTTAACTATGAAAGGTACAAAAAACAGCGCAACATCGTCACGAACTTAATAAAAAAGGAAAAAAGAATATACATGTATAAAAAATTCGATGAGGCAAAGGGTGA
>NW_007381883.1:0-5184 GCF_000475195.1 Diaphorina citri | reverse complement strand
AATTCCAGGTATAATATCGGTAATTTTCACTTCATTGTCACTTGACAGCTCATGTCTGGTAACCATAAACCGAAAACCGCACCGAGTCTTGCATAAGACCAATTTGCTGTTTACCTAACCAAGGAAAAACCAACTCAACCGCGTTTGATTGAAAATATTTCTGTCCGACTAATAGGAATATTGCATGATAAGTGATTTAATAGTTTGATCTCGAATGCAATATCAGGGGATACTGGTTCAGGGCGACTTCAAGGGTGGTTCTTGATTTAGCTAGGACCAATCAGTGTTTAAACTCGGTTTAAATTTAACTCTTGATTAAGCGATCTAATTGGCTGAAAACTTTGAAATCCACAAATTGTTTAATCCAAGAGGTAAACCAAGAGTTAAATTTAATTTCATTCTGAATATTTACTTTACTTACTATTTACTTTAAGTAAGTGAAGTTAGTGTTCTGAATATTTTTTGTAGGATTGTAGGCAAAGAATTAGTAGAACCTAGGACTTCTAATAACTTCTAATCCTTCTTCCTTGCTCCTTCTTGTTCCATGATCTACGATCAGGATAAAAGCTCACACACCTCCTCCTCGTCATGACATTAAAGTAATAGGCGCGTCTAGAGATAAATCATACTATATACTGAACTGCAATCAATGGAACAAGAAATAAGATACATGGGTTAAAAAAATATATAAAAAAAAAAACAGCCGTTTAAAACGTCATAATTCAAATAGGTAATTCAATCTTTTATATGAACAGGATATTGTTGCAAATACGGACGGAAAAAATAGTTAATCAATGGCATTGCATTGGAAAAAAATATGCAATCGAATCAAGAATATGCAGGCATTTGCTAATTTAAATCGCCGACATTGTAGGAGCGAAAATCGATAAATTATAAATCCATTACCTAAAGAAAAACTAATCGATATTTTTTTTTAATCTAATCATGTGTCAGGAATGATTTTACAACTCAATAGATTGTAGGTAGTGCTATTCAATTGGATCGATTTAATTCGGTTTCCTTTTGAGTCATTGATTTAAATAAGTTGTTACTTGTCGGATTGATCGGTTTATAAAGTTACCTGACAAGGAATTAATTTGAACTTGAAACTTGATCTTTTAAATGGGCTTTCTCTGACGCAAATATTTCTTGTCGCTGCTAAGATTCGAACTTCAGTCCGTTCAGTTATTAATCCAACGTCTTAGTAACTGCACTACTAGAAAGTATTTAGCACCCTAATAATACATATTTTATGTTGTGATTAGCTAAAGATTATTTCCTTCGTTTCTATCTTTTGTGATGTTGCTGACCCCAAATGCTTTTTGATCACTCCACAAGAGCAGTCAAGGCCTTACTGGATTTTGATAGATAGGTGATCAAATTTTATGAATTAGGGATGACATACATTTTAGAAACCATGATGCAAAAATGCCCCGTCAATATAATTATGAATTATTTGAAAAATATTTAGACACCTGTGGCCATCACACATTAACACATTTCATTTCACTGGCATTTAACATAATAGCACCCAATCGCCCATTCCAATTTAGTGCGGGGTTATTTATGTGCAAAACACAGAAGGGGGCGTGGTGTGTTAAACTCGGTAGCCGGGTTTGAGCCCCTCTCCATGGCTAGAGAATGTGTCGGTAGATTCCTATCACAAGGTACACAGAGCTGATGGGTAGATAATAAACTTTACTGGGGGGATTCGCTGACGTTGAGAGTTGTTAAGGTATTCTTGTTAGAAGAGTAACAGGCAAGAAGAAGAAGAGGAAGAAGAAGAAGAAGAAGAAGAGGACGAAGAAGAATATGAAGAAGAATCTCGCTATATGCTTGTTGAGCTTAAGGTGCTTTTTTCTGTCCATGAATCTTGATCATCATTAGTATGCAAATTGTTTTTGTCCGGTGTAGGGTATGAAGTTATTGAAACCATCTTCAACTTTGAAACTAGGTATCTTCACAAGATTGAAACTCTTCTTTTCAACTTTGAAATTTAATTCAATAAATTGAAACCGTTGTCCTTCAACAATACATTGGTGCTCAAAAAAGACTGAATTAATCAAATTAGTTCTTTTAAAATATCATTTTAATGTGAAGTGGATGAGTAATTGAGTATAGGTTTGCTTATGTGACTATTATCACTATTCACCTTTTATATTGAATGAAAGTGATTTCATTAGACAAAAAAGTATCTGCAATCTACAACTAATAATGCATCTAATGATTAACCAACCAATCCTAATTTCCTAAATCCTAACCAATTCTAATCATAATAATGAAAACGGTATCTACCGATGGTACAAAATTAATTGAAAAAATAAAAGAAGATTGAAAAACAACAAATCAAAATTAATTTATTTTGTCAAAATAATAGCCTGCATCTTTGCGTCTATAGGAAAGAGGAATTGGATATCACGATATTCATTCAGAATTTCAGACCTCCATCAAAATAGAAAAAAAGTAAAATAAAAATAGAAAGATTATTGAAAAAGTACCTACGTAATATTTTTTTTGGAATGGCACTAGAAATTTCTCCGTGGCAAACACAGTCTCCGCGGTTCCTCAGGCATTATAGGCAACCATATGGGACCCAGGATTGCCTCACAGAGCATTATAGACAATATTGGGATTGCCTCATAGAGCGGCAATAATCTTCAACACAATCAACACGGAGTTACTAAGAGCATTAGATGAGCATAAAATATTCATTCGACAGTAAACTTATAAAGAGTAAACATGAGATGGAAGAGATAAAGAGGCTGTACCCGAAGACTTGCATGAAATTGAATGCTAATTTTGAACAGTTAGTGGAAACCGAAGAAGATGATGTTGCCAAAGTTGTCTATCTGATATCTGATTTTAGGTGTTGTGAGGGCAGAGGCTACCTTTTAAGTTAGTCAAAACTCTTTTTAGTACGTTTTTCTCATTGAGATTTTCACATATTTTTGGCTCTTTTGCTAGAATTTTCACTAATTTTTCGATCTTTCGCTTGCATTTTTACTAAATTTCAGGGTTTCTTGAGTTTTCGTTCATTTTGTGCTTTTTTGCGAGAATTTTTGATCCTTTCTCATTCTTTCGATGGGTTTTCAACTAATAATTTGATAACATAGTCAAGATGGTTTGTTCTCATTGAATTATGGTTACAAATGATGTTGATTCTATTTATATCTAACAATATTAATTACGTCTGTTTGCTCAAGGCAGTTAGAATTACCTACTGGCCATTTTCTCTTTTTATAATGACATTTCCATGCATTCGGACTTGGCCATGTATGGTAAAGTACTGGTTTATGACTTATTGAATGATGATGCCCGTATGACTATCGGTTTCTTCTTCTTCTTCTTCTTCTTCTTCTTCTTCTTCTTCTTTTTCTTCTTCTTCTTTCGGCCATATTGGTAGTACGCATTAAATTTTCTCTGATTTAATTTAAAGTTTATTAAATATTTAAGTAGTTTTTCAAGTGGAATTTTGTGTTAATATAATAAATAAGTGATACAGAATGTTAAATTAACACGATACTTTGAATTTCAATTAAGATTTAAAAGATATTTCAAAAAAACTTACACAAGTACAAAAAATAGGCCACAATAGGCTGTGATTGGCTTACCTTTTGTGAACTGTGATTATAAACATCCAGGGAGTTGGGAGGTCTAACACCCTTACCTACATACATACAAAAATAATATACGTAATATCATAATTATGATGGCCAAAGAAAAGAAACCATCTCCATAGAATTTAATTTTAGATTAGGAGATGTATTATTATTTTACCTATCAGTAAAAGTCCCGTTTTTGTTTTTGTTTGACCTATTCACCTAAAAACAATGCATGTTTTGAGATTTAGGAATTATAGGCTTTAGTATAGACTTATAATATATTCATGTACCTATGTATTATTCAGAGATTCTAACTCAGTCAATAATCAATAAACCTACTATTACCTATATGTAATAAAATAGATATCTAACTACCTGGGGGACAACACAGGACGAAACTCGGGTCGGTGTAGTGAAAATCCCTAACAAAGAACCCTATTCAAATATAAAATAAGGTAAGCAACTAGTAATAATATTGCTTACTTATACTGCTCAAACAGGTCTGAAGAGTATTTGACCTATTCACCTAAAAACAATGCATGTTTTGAGATTTAGGAATGATAGGCTTTAGTATAGACTATAATATATTCATGTACCTATGTATTATTCAGAGATTCTAACTCACTCAATAATCAATAAACCTACTATTACCTATATGTAATAAAATAGATATCTAACTACCTGGGGGACAACACAGCATTGATTGGACAGTGGTTTTGTTTGACCTATTCACCTAAAAACAATGCATGTTTTGAGATTTAGGAATGATAGGCTTTAGTATAGACTTATAATATATTCATGTACCTATGTATTATTTAGAGATTCTAACTCAGTCAATAATCAATAAACCTACTATTACCTATATGTAATAAAATAGATATCTAACTACCTGGGGGACAACACAGCTTTTTATCACTGATAAATGGTTTTTAGTAGTGTAACACTGCAATAAATCACTGAACTTTTTTGTAAAACTCCATAACTGGATTTTTTAATGGAAATAATTGATTAGATCGACTAACAAATATGCAAACAATTGGATAGATCGACCAACAAATTTTGAATTGAATTGAATTGAATTCTTCTTCTTCTTCTTCTTCTTCTTCTTCTTCTTCTTCTTCTTCTTCTTCTTCTTCTTCTTCTTCTTCTTCTTCTTCTTGAGGTGCCGTCTCCGTTCCGGAGGTTGGCAAACATCATGGTTATTCTACACGTTATCCATAACGTATAGAAGTATTAGATTTCTTCTTTCTTCTTTCTTCTTCTTTCTTCTTCTTTCTTCTTCTTCGTCTTCGTCTTCTTCCTCCTCCTCCTCTTCTTCTTCTTCTTCTTCTTCTTCCTAGCCTTTTCCTATTTAAATAGGGTCGGCGTTTCTTGTCAGTCCTGATAATTTTTTCTCACCCAGGTCTTGATTCACACAATCTTTCCACCTTTTCTTCGGTCTAGCTGATAATCAGAATTAACCCTTGAAATCCACTGCACCCAACTTTTCAAAATACCAACGATCTATCCCCTTTTTCCCTTGGCATAGCTCATCAAAGCCCTACAGACATACGGACGGACCAACACGCAATGGGGTATGATG
>NW_007381882.1:5522-10504 GCF_000475195.1 Diaphorina citri | reverse complement strand
AAATTGATAAAATATACATAGCTTTGTACCACTTTGACGTTCGCGTTACGATTGATACAATTACGTTGTTGGCGTGCTTATATTAACAGTTGACAAACATAGGTAAAAGTGATAGGTAATAAACTTATAAAACTGAATATGCTTTGTTAGTGTATGAAATAATAAGTAGCCTCACACCTACGGATCTATAGGTTGTACCATTGCCAAATGTGTAGTATGGATGTATACTACTTACTTATGGACACGGAAAGTAGTGGCTGTATATTGTTACACCTATGCAGGTAAGCCGTTAGATATTTACCATTTGTAATCCTAGAACAGCAGTCCAAATACTCCTGCCCTATATCATCGTATAGGAATTGACCTTGTGATCGAACTATCTTCAAAGGATTTTGACCAAAATGAAGACGACAAGCACCGCTGAAAATTGAACAGTAGGATGTCAGATGTTTCGTACTCGGTACCTACTTAAGAAGGTATAAGGAGACAAACATTGGAGTTATATATAACTAACTGTAATACATTGTTCAACAAAAGTTCATTAATGCTGTCAAATCTCACATAGAGAATTACGTAAAAGTATACGTCATGGCAGGATGTTCAAACTCGCGTTCTCTTACTTACATGGAGTTCACTTTAGCTCTTTGCTCTCGAGGCATAGTTTTCAGTAAACGTCTCATCAATTCATCATGGAATGTGTTGTAAACGTTAAAATTATCAATACGAATCAATTAAGGAAAAAAACATTTTATCATTTCATGCATAAACATTCCTTATCACACTATGCAGAATCAGAATGACCAATTCATCATTTTTGCACACCTTATCAGATAAGTTCTATATCATTCTTATGTAACCAATGAGTCTATGGCAAATCAATGGGGAATATTATTTATCAGCGTTACATAAAGCTTGGAGCTTGGTTACTATTTTACTTGTTATGTAACAAGTGCCAAGGGAAATAACGCTGTAGGCAATAGAATGATTCTTTTCAAGTAGGTATTAAAGCGAATAGAAGCAAACCTTCCATTCCCATACTTTCTAATTATTTAGATAGTATAGGTTTCCTACACACCTAAGAGTATATCTATACAAGTAATAAGTAATAGAAAGTAAAATAAAACAAGACACCAAACTATGTGAAGATCAATTCCTAAAGGTCTTACCAGGTATTTGCCTGAGGGCTTCATTAATTGATTAGATTTATTTCACTGACTTTGAAATACCTACTGAGGATACTGACATAAATAAACCGTCAAATAATGAAGAATAAAATCCTAATCATAAGTACATAATATGTACCTGGTACCTGCCAATACATATTACTATGGATTTTTAATTGGTCATTTTAGAAATTCTGTACCTGTTTACATATAATCAGTACATATGTTTAAAAAATTTAAAGGGATATCAAGATTGCCTTCCAACCTAAAATCAATAAGTAGGTACACATAAGTAGGCTCTCTCTCTCTCTCTCTCCCTCAAAATAATGCACATGTGTATTATCAGGGCAGGGGTCTTTAATTAATACCAATTAAAAACCTAATACTTAGGAGTAAACAAATTATTTTCATGAACAAGGTCAAAGATAGAGATAAGTTCATATGATAATGCACATACCTACAATGTTATCAAAAAATGAATTCAGATTGTACAAGTTGCAGAAAAAAAATTAAAATTTCAAATTTCCGGCCAACTTTACACGCTCATGAAGGCTGTGTTAAGTTACCACATCATTTTCCACATGCCAAAAAAGGACAGGAATGGCCTATCTCAACCCGGTACATAAACACACTCTCTTGGCGTGTGGAAAATGATGTGGTAACTTAACATAGCCTAAAGCCCTAAAGTAAAGTTGGCGGGAAATTCGAAATTTTGATTTTTTTTCATGACTTGTACAATTTGAATTCATTTTTTACTTTTTATCTCGAGTTTGCATGTTTATATTATACTTTTCATTTATATTAGATATTACAAACAAGCAAATTACAAAGCAAACAAAAATAAATATAAAAAATAAATTTTAAACATGGCCGCTGGGACAGAGGGTTAGAAAAAATACCCAACATTCCCACGCTATCCTTGCTTAATTTACCAGTCCAATGCAAAACTGTAGAAACAATATCCTATCTCACCTCGTCCAAGCTCATCTCAACCCGGTACACAACCACACCCTGAGTGTCCATGGTAAAGTAAGTCTAACCCCCCAAAAAATACCACTTCGTGGCATAAAAAAGACCCCGCCAAGTCGTTCCTCCCAAAATAAATCAAGTGCCACATAAAAATAAACAAAACTCCATCCCACCCCAAAAAAGATTAGAAATCAATTTTGTACCCCGCCTTTTATTCACTTCATAATGGTTTGACAGAGGGAACTTTAACTGCTATGGTCTTATCGTCCCGAAATCGAAGAGAGAAGGAAGACAGGATAGGAGAAAGCCAGCCGTTCCGAGAACGAACATTATCCCATCAGGATAAAATCCGCCCCGGGCGGGAATCGAACCTGCGGCCTAGCGCAGACGCTCGTAAGTTTAGTAAGTACCTGATGTTCACAACTCATAAAAATGACCAATAGGTACCCATAAAAACCTGCACCCTATTTACGTTATCAGAAGCGATATCAGGCTTTAAAAAACCCGTAAATTTCATTGCTCCCTCAAAATTTTCAGCCTAACCTTGGTATCCCGGTTGGGGGACCACATGAAAATCCGACGTGGTAGCTTTCCTTTCTCCAAAGAAGTTTGATGGAGGGAATTTCAACAACGGAGGTCTTATTGTTTCGAAAAAATTAGGGAGCGCGGTAGAGCTCCGCCACGCCAAGTCAAGAAAGTTCGACAACGCTACTAGCGATCGGAGGGCAGTTTAGAAGAAAGCCAGCCGTTCCGAGAACGACCTTTATGTTTTTAGATGATAATGTTCTTCCCCGGAAGGGATCGAGCCCGCGACCTATGGCCCATAAGGCTAAAAACAGAGAGGAGTGTGGAGAGCAAAGAGCTTTTTGGTCTCAGTTCTATGTGGTTTGAAGTCGTATCCCTCTACCTGTTCAATGCCCTATGCTCTGTTTTTAGCCTTTGATAGAAAAGCAGGCGAGCTGAGTATCTACTTAAAAAAAATGGAGGAGTTGCATTTGGGAAAATATTATTAATAAAAGGTCGATTCCTACGTAAAAAGTTGTGAAAAATACAAATTTGAGGTCAAAACTCCAAAAAAGTAATTTTAAAAGGTCGAAAATTCAATTTTTAATTGCCGTTCTAATTAAAAAGTTCAAAGAGTTGTGACGTCAGACTTAACGTCAAAATGCGCAGAAACGCTTGCGCACAAATAAACGAAGCGGGAGTCATGAATTATGACGTCATCGCCTACGAGAGCGTATGCCGTGACGTCAAACTTCACGATTTACCGGTATTATTTAAATCGATTTATCTCGGTATCTAGAAGCCGTAGAAGAAAAAGAAAAATTCCGTTGGTCCTCAATTCCTCATTGAACCTGCTCTATGACTTTGAAACATCACCCAAGTAAGCGCAACTGATCTATTGCAAAGTTTTTAGTTTAACACCCTGTATATTAGATAGCTATCAGTAACGTGCTATCGCAAGTGGTTAGCCCGAGCCAAAGAAAAATTCCTTGCCGTCAAAAGGGAAAAAATCTTTTGCCGTTTTATGTTATCAGTTATAAGATCTGACAACACTGTTACAAAATTGTGCCTGTACTCCTGTAGCAGCGTGGCGCCATATTTCAAATTTTGATGTAAATTTGAATTTGAAAAAGAAGTAAAGAAGATAAAATAAAAAGTGTTTTAAAGATATCAGAGTGAAGCTGAAGAGTTCATAGGTAATTGGGTATTTTACTTTAACTAAAGTTTTACGCAAAATAGAAAATTATTTTGCTGCGGCTTACCAAGTTGGAATATCTCGGGAGAGGTTCAATCACCTTCCTACCTTTACCCTGGTTGAATCAAGCGTAGGCCTCAATCCAGAGATAATCTGAGGTGGTCTATAAAGAAAGTAACCTATGTTTGTCAACTGTTAATATGAGCACGCCAACAACGTAATTGTATCAATCGTAACGCGAACGTCAAAGTGGTACAAAGCTATGACTTATTATTTCATACACTAACAAAGCATATTCAGTTTTATAAGTTTATTACCTATCACTTTTACCTATGTTTGTCAACTGTTAATATGAGCACGCCAACAACGTAATTGTATCAATCGTAACGCGAACGTCAAAGTGGTACAAAGCTATGTATATTTTATCAATTTAAGGCATGTTCATGTCACTCATCCATGTACCCATGTAGTAGTCTTGCTCGGCGTAGCTTAACAAAAAGGAACCGGAAAATAGCCTTTTACCTTCACGGGAGTGCAAGCAACAAGTTGACAAAGTTTCATAGCAATCGGATGAGCGGTTTGGCCAGGCATAAAGTTCGAACAAACACACACACACACACACAAACACACACACATTCATTTTTATATGTTCGATCAGTAATAGAGTAATCATTACTACGTGGTACTTTCATTATTATGAACTTCATTCATATTTGTAGAGTGTAAGGAAAGTTAATATGAGCACGCCAACAACGTAATTGTATCAATCGTAACGCGAACGTCAAAGTGGTACAAAGCTATGTATATTTTATCAATTTACTAGCCGAAACCCGTCGCTTCGCTCCGGAGCCACCGGGCTGAAACCCGTCGCTTCGCTCCGGATTTCAGCTAGTAAATCCTTAAGGCATGTTCATGTCACTCATCCATGTACCCATGTAGTAGTCTTGCTCGGCGTAGCTTAACAAAAAGGAACCGGAAAATAGCCTTTTACCTTCACGGGAGTGCAAGCAACAAGTTGACAAAGTTTCATAGCAATCGTATGAGCGGTTTGGCCAGGCATAAAGTTCGAACAAACAAACACACACATTAATTTTTATATGTTAGATCAGTAATAGAGTAATCATTACTACGTGGTACTTAAAAAAAAAAAA
>NW_007381882.1:0-4777 GCF_000475195.1 Diaphorina citri | reverse complement strand
CGGAGTTTTGACCTCAGATTTGGATTTTTCCCAACTTTTTACATAGGAATCGACCATTTATTCATAATTTTTACCCATTTGCAACTCCTCCATTTCTGAGTTTTATTTAATCCGGCCCGAAGGACCAAATTATGTGCGTTTTATTCAATCCGGCCCGAAGGACCAAATTATGTGCGTTTTATTCAATCCGGCCCGAAGGACCAATTTATGTGAGTTTTAATTAATCCGGCCCAAAGGACCAAATAGATCAGTTGCGCTTACTTGGGTGATGTTTCAAAGTCATAGAGCAGGAAAAATGAGGACCAACGGAATTTTTCTTTTTCTTCTACGGCTTCTAGATACCGAGATAAATCGATTTAAATAATACCGGTAAATCGTGAAGTTTGACGTCACGGCATACGCTCTCGTAGGCGATGACGTCATAATTCATGACTCCCGCTTCGTTTATTTGTGCGCAAGCGTTTCTGCGCATTTTGACGTTAAGTCTGACGTCACAACTCTTTGAACTTTTTAATTAGAACGGCAATTAAAAATTGAATTTTCGACCTTTTAAAATTACTTTTTTGGAGTTTTGACCTCAGATTTGGATTTTTCACAACTTTTTACATAGGAATCGACCTTTTATTAATAATTTTTACCCATTTGCAACTGCTCCATTCGGAAAAACGCTAAATCACGGATTCCTTTATTTTTCGGGGGAACCTATTTCTATGGGATCTCAATTTTTCGGCACCATAATCAGGGGCGACCAAAGAGGGGTTCAACTTCGAAATCTTAAATGTGAACCCCTTACTTTGTGATACATTATATCAAATGTAAAGAACGTCCCAACTCAATCCGACAATCAGTGCCGGAGACCGGAGTCATGCCATATTAAAAATTTATTATTATTATTATTTTTTTTTTCATGTTCTCCCACCCATATAAGGGGAGCACCAAAAATGGGAAATTAATATTGATTGCTGATTTGTGCTGCAAATAGGTCCCACTAAACTTCACTAAAGGTTCATATTGAAATTCAAATTCACACCCAAAAATTAAATTTGGACTTTCGGCCCTGTTTTGGCACTAAAAATTGACCATTGAAAATTCGACCCAATTCATTATTTTCTTTCCAACTTCCTATAGGGTCCTTAGAGCCTATAGGAGTATATAATATTATACTCCTCTATCTATGATATGGAAAGTAAAAAAGTTCTTTGCCGTTCAAATGATAAATGACAACACTGCCCTTTGCCGCTGTGCATTTCTTCCAAAGAGATTGCTGATTTGTGCTGCAAATAGGTCCCACTAAACTTCACTAAAGGTTCATATTGAAATTCAAATTCACACCCAAAAATTAAATTTGGACTTTCGGCCCTGTTTTGGCACTAAAAATTGACCATTGAAAATTCGACCCAATTCATTATTTTCTTTCCAACTTCCTATAGGGTCCTTAGAGCCTATAGGAGTATATAATATTATACTCCTCTATCTATGATATGGAAAGTAAAAAAGTTCTTTGCCGTTCAAATGATAAATGACAACACTGCCCTTTGCCGCTGTGCATTTCTTCCAAAGAGATTTTTTTTCAACTCTTTGGTTTCTTTCCCTGCCTTGGTGGGAATGGATTCAAAATGGCGTCAGTTCGCCATTTCTCCATTTTTGATGCCGAAACGTACGTTGTGTGATCAGAAGCTGAAGGAAAAATGTGTTTTTTTAAATTCAAAAGTTCTGTAACACCATAATTTTTATGTGAATTAGTTGAATGTGTGATCAGAAGCTGAAGGAAAAATGTGTTTTTCTAAATTCAAAAGTTCTGTAACTACCATAATTTTTATGTGAATTAGTTGAATATTAACTCGAGTATTTCATTTTAGTTGTTTCATCATTTGTTATTCGTTTGTTTGTTATGTTATTTTCTTACCCTGTTCTCAATCGTGAAGGCAGCGATGCTCGTTGAATAAGGACACATCTTTGTTCTTCAACCTGCCTAGTTCTAAGTTATTAACTCGACATGGCTGAATTCAAGATATCTCGTCAGGAAATAATAAGCCTTTGCCGGTTATGTCTCGCTAAAGATCTTGCTTCCATAGACATCTTCGAAACCGGAAGTGAAACGAGACAACTATTTACTAAGATTGTTGCCTGTCTACCCGTCCAGGTAATTCATTTGACCCTGGCTTGTACCTATGTTGAAATACTCTTGTCTTGCGTACCTACCTATTTAGGTATTCAGACGTGTACTGTAAGTCATTGGAGGTATCAAAGAGATGGGGAACTCTCTCAATTCAATTCAATGCCGTACCTACCTATTTAGGTATTCAGACGTGTACTGTAAGTCAATGGAGGTATCAAAGAGATGGGGAACTCTCTCAATTCAATTCAACGCTGATTAATTCCTTTTGTCTCCTATGATTTTTTCCATGATTAGATACATTCAAAATACACTGGCTGTAACATAATAAATATACATACATATATCTGACACATTGATTCAACCCCAACAAAGTTTATAGCTAGGATGTGTTTAACCACAGAAAGTATTTACCGAGATTTCCAAGGTGACTTTCAAAGCTTATGCTGATAAATTGAGAAAAGTTGGTGGATTTTATTGAAAACAAGACAGACTGAAGTGTTTTATAGACCTATGGGAAGAGGAAAACCTCTTCTTTAAGGAAGCCATAAATTCTACACTCAAGTTGGGGTTGGAATGAAATTTCGTTGTTTTTGTTCTCCATGGACTTTATGGCCAGTTTGACTGTTATTTCAATGTACCTTGTCTTTTACACCAGCATGCTGTGGTCCAAACAAAACCTATTCTCGTTTACAGGTCTGTTTCTTTTTATGCATGCTCTAACAGTACTTAGTTTAAGTTATGTAGGTATCATTGATACACACGGAAAAAAAAAAAAAAATCTTGCTATTCCAGGATTAAATCAAATGAATCTATTTTGGTAAAACATTCCTATGTTTGCCGAATTCACAGTATTAATATTCACATGTATCTTTTGCTTGGAGATGTAGAGCGTAAGGGTAATTAATTTGATGATAAAGGTTTACAGTGGTTTGGGTATATTGAGAACCTTTAAGAACAGTTCTGTGGGAAATTCAGCAGTATCAAGGAAAATCTTAGTAGGAGAAAGAAAAGTAACAAATGAAGATTTTTGTGAGGAGTTAACTATGTATCAGTTAATGAAGTAGGTAGGTATGTCGATATTCCTTCCTTCTTTCAATATAGGTATTTACATACAAATCATCAAGCTGACTGAATTGAAAGGACATTATTTACATGTTTAGTACTTACCTATATTACTATATATAAATTTTGACAGAGTTGAAATAAAAAGATGTTTTTCTGAAACTGTCTTTTTTACTATTAAATATTGTAGACATGTGTCTGTAGGTTCTTTTCAGCTTGAAATTTGAAGTCCACCTCAAAGGTAAGATTCGCATGCTTTGTTGATTTGTATTCTTCTTGTATTGGTACATAGCTTTATTCCTAGGGTCTAAAAACTCAAATTGGTCAAATTTTTCTTCTTTTTTTTTTACCGTTTTCAATTATCAGCGCTTGCGCGAAAACCACATTCTTATCATCTTATCAATATTGAGGAATAGACCTAGGGCTAAATTAATTAAATCTATTACTGTTATCTTCTTTGTCAAACTGGTTCATAAGGGTCGTCCATGGTCTCCCCCCTCCCCTTGTACTTAAAGGCCTAGTTAGCTGAGGGGAGTTAGGCTAGGATATTTACTTTTACTGTGACCTTCCTTCATAACCTTGCATATTTACCATCGATTACTTCTGATTTCTGAAACTCATTCCTGTTGTAATAATTATTTA
Source organism: Diaphorina citri (assembly GCF_000475195.1). Classification (NCBI taxonomy): domain Eukaryota; kingdom Metazoa; phylum Arthropoda; class Insecta; order Hemiptera; family Psyllidae; genus Diaphorina; species Diaphorina citri. The sequence continues at coordinate 954 of NW_007381882.1, read as the reverse complement.
TTAGATTAGTGGAGTTGATTTGTATTCTTCTTGTATTGGTACATAGCTTTATTCCTAGGGTCTAAAAACTCAAATTGGTCAAATTTTTCTTCTTTTTTTTTACCGTTTTCAATTATCAGCGCTTGCGCGAAGACCACATTCTTATCATCTTATCAATATTGAGGAATAGACCTAGGGCTAAATTAATTAAATCTATTACTGTTATCTTCTTTGTCAAACTGGTTCATAAGGGCCGTCCATGGTCTCCCCCACCCCCCTTGTACTTAAAGGCCTAGTTAGCTGAGGGGAGTTAGGCTAGGATATTTACTTTTACTGTGACCTTCCTTCATAACCTTGCATATTTACCATCGATTACTTCTGATTTCTGAAACTCATTCCTGTTGTAATAATTATTTATTAGATTAGTGGAATTTTTTTAAAAATTGAACTTTATATTTTTAAATATTGATATTGATCAGTAGAGCAATTAATGATGATAGCAACGACCGTATAACTCACAATCACCTATATATATGTTGAAAAAATGTATGCTCCAATGTATAAACCGGACTAGTACGTATGTAATTACCTACGTATAATACGCAACTGAAATGAATGTGAAACTAAAAAGTAATTCAATACCAACATGATCTACAGTTGGAGGCAAAACCATCCTGTAATAATATCTTCTTGTATGAATATGTAATATGAATTCTCTTATGGTGGCTATAGTGCAACTGGTCATTCAAATGTGAAAGCAAAGTGAAGCTAAAGCTAACTCACTTGCATATCGTAAAGCGAATAGACATTAGATTTGCTTTAATTTTAACAATTAACATATATTCTCAAAAGCATTGACGACTTTGGACAATATGATCGGATTTGATTTTTTTTTTCTTTTTTTTTTCATGTATACAAATTAAATAATGGGAAGGCGATATTATCACAGACCCTAAAATAAGGTGTCTTGAGCAG